>NC_080541.1:185917270-186217270 GCF_028640845.1 Ahaetulla prasina
TTATCACCAACTCCTTATTGTCAAGAGAATGTAGGTCATCTGTATTAAGTACCATGGTAAATGGTCTGGTTTCTTCCTCTGGGTGAAAGTCAAGGGATGAATTGATGGTGGATGAATGAGGGGAGCCTCCTCCTGCTACTGGAAGCAGCAAAGGGGGGGATCTCTGTGTCTTTGGATATTTGAATGGATATTTTTAATGTTTGTGTGGAAGCTTGTTGTGAGATTTGGCTGGTTGCTGTGTTGGTGCCAAGAGCTGTTGGGGCCAAAGTGCTTCAGGATACCCAGCTTCTCCTTCCAGGGATTCATGGTAAGGACACTGAGAGGTTCTTGGTCTCATGTCTGGGAGGGGATTTGTTTTGGGGATATTATTTATTTATTTATTTATTAGATTTTTATACTGTCCTTCTCCCGAAGGACTCAGCCAAGTAAAAACAACAAACACGTAGACAAATTAAAAACATATTAAAAATCTGATTATAAAATGGCCAATTAAGATTTAAAACTAAAGTAAAACAATCCTAAAACCTCCTTAAAATTCCATCAAGCTAGCCCCGCACGGTGAAATAAGAAAGTCTTGAGCTCGCGTTTAAAGGACCGGAGGTCGGGGAGTTGACGCAACCCCGGAGGCAACTCATTCCATAGGGCTGGAGCCCCCACAGAGAAGGCCCTCCCCCTGGGGGATGCCAGTCGGCATTGTTTGACTGATGGCACCCTGAGGAGGCCCTCCCTATGGGAGCGCACAGGCTGATGGGAGGCTATACGTGGCAGTAGGCGGTCCCGTAAGTAACCCGGTCCTGTGCCATGGAGCACTTTAAAGGTGATGACCAGCATCTTGAATTGTACCCGGAAGACCACTGGCAACCAGTGCAGGCTGCGCAGGAGAGGTGTTATATGGGAGCATCGCGGTGCCCCTTCTATTACCCGTGCAGCCGCATTTTGGACCAGTTGGAGCTTCGTGGTGCTCTTCAAGGGGAGCCCCATGTAGAGAGCATTGCAGTAGTCCAGGCGGGAAGTGACAAGGGCATGAGTGACCGTACGAAGGGAATCCCGGTCAAGAAAGGGACGCAACTGGCGAATCAGGCGGACCTGATAAAAAGCTCCCCTGGCGACGGCCGTCATATCTTCTTCTAAGGACAGCCGATCATCCAGGAGAACGCCTAAGTTACGAACCCTCCCCCGGGGGGCCAATGATTTGCCCCCAACAGTCAGCGATGGTGTAATCTGGCTGTACCGGGATGCTGGCATCCACAGCCACTCTGTCTTGGACGGGATAATAATAATAATAATAATTATTATTATTATTATTATTATTATTATTATTATTATTATTATTATTATTATTATTATTATTATTTAATTTTTATACCGCCCTTCTCCCGAAGGACTCAGGGCAGTTAACAGCCAGATAAAAATACAATACAATATACAATAAAACCCATTTTAAAAACTTATTCAACCTTGGCCAAATTAAAACTATAAAAGACATGATATAAAACCCCGTTTAAAATCCAATTTAAAACCCATATTATGCCAGTCCTGCTCGGAAGAATAAATACGTCTTCAGCTCGCGGCGAGGTGAAGGAAGGTCAGGAAGTTGACGGAGTCCAGGAGGAAGCTCATTCCAGAGGGTAGGTGCCCCCACAGAGAAGGCTCTCCCCCTGGGGTCACCAGCCGGCATTGTTTGTCTGACGGCACCCTGAGGAGACCCTCTCTATGGGAGCGCACCGGTTGGTGGGAGGCATATGGTAACAGAAGGCGGTCCCGTAGATATCCGGGTCCTATGCCATGGAGCGCTTTAAAGGTGGTAACCAGCACCTTGAAGTGCACCCGGAAGACCACAGGTAGCCAGTGCAGCTTGCGCAGGAGAGGTGTTATATGAGAGCCGTGAGGGGCTCCCTCTATCATCCGCGCAGCTGCATTCTGGACCAACTGGAGCCTCCGGGTGCTCTTCAAGGGGAGCCCCATGTAGAGAGCATTGCAGTAGTCTAGGCGAGAGGTGACGAGGGCATGAGTGACTGTGCATAGGGAATCCCGGTCTAGAAAGGGGCGCAACTGGCGAACCAGGCGTACCTGGTAGAAGGCTCTCCTGGAGACGGTCGGCAAATGCTCTTTGAAAGACAACCGTCCATCCAGGAGAACGCCTAGATTGCGCACCCTCTCCATTGGGGCCAATGATTCGCCCCCAACAGTCAGCAGCGGTTGCAGCTGACTGTACCGGGATGCCAGCATCCACAGCCACTCAGTCTTGGAGGGGTTGAGCTTGAGCCTGTTTCTCCCCATCCAGACCCGCACGGCTTCCAGACACCGAGACAGCACTTCGACAGCTTCATTGGGGTGGTCCGGGGTGGAAATGTACAGCTGGGTGTCATCAGCGTACAGTTGATAACTCACCCCAAAACCACTGAGTTGAGTTGAAGCTTGTTCTTCCCCACCATTGGAGGGGTGGAGGCAGGCCATAACACTACTGTGGAGCTGGACATATGTTGATGTTAGAGATATGGCAAGAGACCGGGAGACATACATATTAAATGTTTTCTATAATGTGATAAATGGCTGTAATCACAGCTACCTTTTGGTTGAAGGCACTTGGTAAGAAATTTAATAGTGTATCAACAAATCAAGAATACTTTTTCAGTGCCCCCAAGTTAATGCTGCTATCCTAACACTGGAAAGACTACAGCCATAGTTCCAGATTCAAACAGGAAAAGCTGTCTTAGATTAGATGAAGACAGGCACACAGTACACAATAATAATAATCAGATGTTTTCCTGGATTCATTGATTTCCACCATATAAACCCAGGAAAGGCCAGCTTCTTTAAGAAGTCACCAAGAGATGCTATATAATGTCCGCATCTGTTCCAAATCACCTTATCTCCATACATATGGAATCTTGAATTTCATCAATGTATAATCAATGTCTGAAAATGTTTGCTTTAATTCCATATTCCTCTGGTCACACAATAGGTTACAGTAAAACTGAATTAGACTTTTTGTATTCTTGCTAGATGGTAAACCATCTCTATTGAAAAATCCATTTTATTTATCCAGATAAAATGGCACTATCTTATATAATTGGACAGAAATCCATAAAACACTAGTACCACAACTTGTTGCCAGAGAACATTCTGGAACTGTCCCTCTGACATTTTATTTGATTAAGCTACCATTACAAGGGGGGATGCTTTGCATCTTACAGACCTGCTGGAAAACATCATCCTTCAGATCTCGTTTGCTTGCTTTCTTATCTTTTCCTTTGGCTTCCTCACTGTCACTGGTGAAAGAGGATCGGTATTCTGGTCCATGAAGCAAATCATCCCACAACATATCTTCTGTCTCAGAGTCATGACGAGTACTCTCCGAATCTCTATGAGAAACACTACCACTTTGAGATTCACTACTATATTGGGCTTTGGACTCCTATGATGAAACATTCAGAAAATAATTATTGCAATCCTAATTCAATTAAAACCAATCACTGAATTCTTTATGACCTCTCTCATAACAAGATACTCAGGTGCAATCTTTTAATTTGTTTAGGTTACAATGGTGCAGGCACCTGAAGTGGGTGGCTATATTAAATCTGAATAATAAATATTTTTTTAAAAGCCCAGTCCCATGGAAAGGAGCAGCAAAATCCCAATACTTTATCCAACTTTATCATGAAAACTGTCTGACACAACTTTGCACTTGTCTCTTTATCTTTCTAAATACCACAAAATACTAGTGTTAAATATTCCAATTTATCAGTGCTAGAGAAAAGTTAGAATAAGCACTAATCAAAAACATTGCCCTGATAATACTATTATTGGTATGACAGAATAGATATACCTACTTCCTGATGTCAAATCCTATGAGTGTTATAGTGGATTATTGAACTATTCCAAAAATACTGAAATATTAACACAACATAAACAAAAACATGGAACATGGAACATGGAACATAGTTCTATGTAGGGATTACTTCTGAAACATAAAAATGCTGTTTGTAAATGAGTTTATGCCCTGCTCTACCACTTGTATTAAACCATGAATGTTCTACGCAGAAATATCACTCCGCAACAGCTGAGAAATGAAGGAAAGTTTCTTCAGACTATATAAGAACTTTTTTTGCTGATATAATTTGACTGCCTGTTGTTCAATTTCAAGGGCACAATTCTCAAGGACTCCTGAGATCTCAAATAAGAGCCTGGAAATTCCAAGCACCCACATATTCTGTCCTTATGTGAAAGTATAATGTGCTAATTGGTTTTGATTTAACACACTGCATAAACTCAGTTTTTAGGATTACCATTAAATGTGAGTCAGGTCACTATTGTCTATTCCCCCAAACATGATTAAAACATGGTTAATTGCCTATGTCATTCCAGTTCCACTCTCAGATGATGCTGAGAAGAATCTTAAATCAAAATAATACTTTTTTTTAAAAAAAGGATCAGCTGCATCCAGTAGCTTCACTTCGTCCAGGACATATTGTAATATTTAATTCTAAATACCTCTTGAGGAATTGTTAGTTCAAGTTCTGATTCCACTACGCTGTCCGAATCTTGCATAGATTTCACAACCTCCTTGACCTGCCTCAGATGACAAAAAAATGAATGAAGAATGTAGACAATGTAAAATGTAGACAATATTCAAAGCAAAAAAGATGTCATACACTGTATCAAAAATACAATATTGTATTGTATTGTATTATTCAAAAGACAAATCTATGTGTCTATAAGTAGTCCTTGCTTACCAACTGCCTTGTTTAGTGACTATTCAAAGTCATAATGGTAAAAAAAACCAGTTTTGTAACCAATCCTTGCATTTATGATTATCACAGCATTCCATGGTCATATAATCAGCCTTTGCAAACTTCACAATCACCTTTCACCAAGCAGAATTAACTTTTTCTTCACATAAAAGTGAAATTGCAAAGTAATGTCTGGCTTAACAACTGTGGTGGTTTGCTTAATGACAAAAGTAGAAATGACATAAGTCAAGTGACTTTTCAATCAGTCACCACAACACTTAGTGATTGGGCTGACAATCCCAATTGTGATTGTGATTGGTAAACGAGGACAATATATATGTACATAAGGATCCAAATCACTGGGCTCTCTTGTTATAGCTATGAAGAGAATCCACTCTTAGAGAAGACCTTCACTCTTCCCTGTTTTTCAACTTTCTGTAGTGCTGCCTGGAGGAATACGATGGGAGAGATCCTTTCTTGCAAGTGACTTAGCATCAGGATCTTTTAGGGACTAAACTATTTAGGCACTTGTATATATAAAACCTCGTGGAACCTCCTGGTCAGGTTGGGAGAGTGACAGTTAGTAAGAAAAAAACAATATACATTCCTAACTAGAGATGGATCTTTAGAAATACTCACCAAATAAAAGAGACTACATTTCTAGATACATTATTTTGTTTTGGAACTGTTAGTTATGAAGTTATGAAGGGAGACATACAACATCCAAAAGGGAGACATACAACACTGGACCTAATCCTAAATTATACTCAGAATCCCAGCCAAGAACTGAATGTTATAGATGCTGTGAATATGATTTCCTCCCTGCATCACATTGTTATATGAATTATGATAATTAAATATCAAGATCAATAAACACTATTCTTCCCATAATACACAGTTAAACTGGAATGCAGTGCTGGCAGGTATGGTAATATTGGCCTATTTGGATAGTTTTAAACAGGGAGAGGTTCATGGCAGATGAGGTTATCAGCGACTATCATTTTTTATGGATGTTTACCATATCCTGAATCATAGACAGTGTGACTGACAAATGACAGCGGAAGAAGGGTTGATGCTTTCCAGACCATTTTTCTGAGCTCTACACATACATTATCTGATACAAAAAAACTGGGTTACACGAGCCCATGACCTCATCCAGCAGAATTCACCTGAAATGCATAGGCAAGTATGTCCAAGGCAGTAATACAAATCAGTTAAAATATAATTCCAATGATAATTTTGTAGTGGTACTAAATGGCTCTTTCTGCCAAATCTTCTCCGCCCAGCAGCAAATGGTGTTGCTTTTAAAATGGGCTCTAAATGGATACAAATGCTAAAATATCTAATCTTACATTATTTATTTAATGTCAGCACTACTATATTTATCTAAATCCATCTAGAAAATAGAATATAGAGACACTGGACAATAATTTCTCAGTTTGCTTCCAGAGATCCCTAAATAAACACCAAGGGGTATAAATTATAAACGTGACAGAATATAATCTACAAGTTCAGGGTTAGGGTTAGGGTTAGGCTTAATAATTATTACACTTCTTTTCTGGTGACCTGCAGATATGGGTGTATTAATTAGTAATTCTAGGAGTTGCTGCTTCAACACAAGTGGAGCACACAACAATTGAGACTGACCTACTCTCTTTCTTAATTTGATTAAAGTGAAATGCATTTGTTGCCTAAGTTAATGGGATAACAGTTTTTGATAACACTTACCTGTGACACTGACTGATTTGTTGAAGCAGATGGAGAAATAATAGAAGACTTTTTGCCCTGATCTTCAGTTACAATTATACTAGGGCCACCTTCTACACTTCTGCGCAGCAAAACTACCTGACCCGCATTATCTGTTTCTTCCTCACTTGACAACTCATCAGAAATGCCTGAATGTCTAGAAATAGTCTAAAAGAACATTAATCAGGATTAACACAAAGTGGATAAGACAGTTTTACATTCATGCAATCTATTTGAACCATAGTAACTAACCAACAACAATTTATTCTGTAGCGCCACAAACAAAATATATATCAACACAAACAAATCTATACTATAATACAATGTTACATGCTACATGGCTACCCAATTTAGAAATGATTGGTCTAATGACATGATTGAAAAACTCCTCCACAAACACTCCAGTTTACACAATGTAGGACAACTTTATGGCTATGGACTCACCTATCAGTTTTCCTGCAGGCAATTCCATATATACTTTCATTATTATGATTGAGAAGTAATGTTAAATTATGATCTAGTACTGAGTTTTGAATCTTTTTATCTCTGAAACACATACCATTCTTTCAGCCTAGTTTAACTCATATAACCACTATGAGAATAAAATGAGGAAGAGGATCTAAGTGCAGTATGCCAAGCTTATTTCTTTGAAGGAAAGTTGAAACAAAAATTTTAAATGTTTTTTTCTCCTTCCTGGGTCCCAACTAGGTCTTATATTTTAAGAACTTATAACAATCATTTTAATCCAAAATGCATTGTTGAAAGGAGTTAATTTTAAGTTTAGTACAGAAAAAATACTGTTTATTTTATCAGGCAATAATCTAACTATACAGAAATTATAGTATGTAATTGTATTATATTTTATTTTCTATAATTAAATGATAGTAATATTATCTGTATCTACAGTATAATTATAAAACTGTTTTGGAGAGGTTTTCAATATTTTTCAAAATCCAGATGAGTGGGTAAGATTTAATCTGTGCACTATTGAAAAAATCTGACATTTGCATCAAGCAAACACATCAAGTTCAAACTTTACCTGTTTTCTATCTACATTTAACGGCATTTCAGAATCCTTCGATCGCTGAAAACTATGTTCAGATCTGGAGATCCTGCGTTTTATACCACTGCTATGCTCTGTTTCAGTCCCTTTATCAGCTACCCGTTTTCCCCTTTTCATCCTATGGAGGGAAATGCATGTCTTCCTTATTCACACTTTTAAAATCAAGACATAATTGAGAAGACACAGATTTTTCCATGATTTCAATCAGTCTTGAAGAATCCAGCAGTTCTAGAAAAACAATTTGGCAGGCCCTTTCCAGAAATGCACATACCTGGCCATAATAAATTACATGATGTAATATTGGAGCAAGATCAAAATCAGAGTTAAAATCCAGTTAAAATGTCAGTCGTAACTTCTAGACAAACTAATATTACCAACGTACCCTTCCCTGCTCCTTCGGCGCAATACCGAATCAAACAAGCCGCTGATCCTGGATGAGGACTCCAAGGGCTCCTCGCTTCTGCTGATTTTGTCAGAGGAAGTATAGACGTCACCTCCTGCAAATTTGCGTGTTTTTCTAGATTAAAAAAAAATAGCATAAATTTGAGTCTGATAATAAATCTTCCCCTCTTCAGAGCCACAGAATTTTTAGCATATCTGTAGCAAGGGATATAAATATTACCAGATGCCAATTATGAATAAAATACATATTCATAAAGATATGTCTTTTGAGATTGCCATAGGATTTAGGATGCTAAAAATACCACATAAAGGAATTAAGTGTCTATGATGCCCAAAGACACCTTGTAGGGGAGATAGGTGGCATAAAAATCTAATTAATAAAATAAATATGTGCATATGCCCATTAATACAGGTACAAGAAAAGAATCTATAAGTCCAGAATTTGCTGTATCAGGGAAATGGGAGGTTTCTAAAATAATAAATAAATAAATACATATTTATGCATGTAATAATGAATATGAGACTTATCCCAAACAGTTTCTTTTCACTTGATTCTAGACTGAATTGATTCTGGTATTTTCTAGTGTTTTGTACTAGATTTCACTTTCACTACTGCATTTGTACATTTTCTGAAAAATGTTAGCAACAAAGTATGTTAAAAATTCCTCCATGCATGAAATGAGGAGCGTTTAAACTATATAGAATTAACTGTAGCTAATATCACCTTTTAATTTTCTGTCTAAAAATACTAGCCATTAAATTAAAAACTGATGAAGTACTATGAAGGAGAAACCCAGATCTCTAACAATGCCTCTAATGATAAGAGGGAAATATATATTTGTTGCTTCACTGATAAAATATCTGATTACCATATATTTCGGAGTATAAGACGCTCCGGAGTATAAGACACTCCGGAGTATAAGACGCTCCAGAGTATAAGACGCACCTTATTTTGGGGGGAGGAAAATAAGAAAAACAAAATCTGCGTCTGCCTACCAGCATCCATCAGTATTCATCTGGCTAGCATCCTTGCAGCAAACAGCCTGGTCAGCTTCAGCACATTAGCCTGATTCAGCACAAGCAGCTGATTGGTGGGTGGATGACATTCCAGAATACCTTCAATCAGCTGTTCCCAGAGGTGAACTTTAGCAACAGGTTCACCGGTTGTGAGCACACATGGGCCTTTGGTGCAAATAGCAGCTTCAAAAATGCAGCTGATTGTCGCAGGGCGCTCCAGTGAGTACAGCAGGGGAAGTGTGGAACCGGTTCAGTAAGGCAGTAGCAGTTCCGGGTTGCCATTTTGGCCTTTGTGCCTTGCTTTTTCACCCTCCGAAAGCTCCATTTCAGAGGCTGCCTTTGCAAAGAGAAGCTCCTTTGCAAACAGATCTTTTGGAGGCTGCATGAGAGGCTGCATTTTCAGCCTCCAAAAGTTCCAAAATCTCTGCTTTAGAGGACGTGCGGAGGCCAAAGGGTGAGGGACGGCAGGTGGGCGAGGCTACATTTGGTGTATAAAGTCGCATCCAAATTTTCACCCTCTTTTAGGAGGGGGGAAGTGCATCTTATACTCCGAAAAATACAGTATATCCCACATAGAGCTTATGTTAGTTACTGTTCTGGAAAAATTAAATATGAATTATTTTCATCAGTTTTTTGTTGATATAACACTCTAAATATCTCAGAACTCAGTTACCAAAGGAACTGCTTCTTCCTCTATACATCTACTTACATACATACATAGTTTATTGATTAGCCCACAGGCCACATCAAATTCATCTACTTAAACTTTGCTGAGTATATTTTGCTAATTGTTCCTAACCTACTCATATTAATCAATCAACAAAGATAGAAAAAAGCTATAGCAGAGCCTGTTTGAAAAAATATTCTGAGATTAAGCAAGATTTTCCATGAATTATTTCTGCAAAAAATTAACCTAGTATCCCCTTGATCTTTGTTGACTTTTTAAAAAAATGCTAAAGCAATAAGCTGATTGTTTTTATTATTTCATGATTTTGTATTTCATTCTCATGCATATTATCATTTTATGGAATCTGCTTTGATACAATTCTACTCAAAAGTATAAATGTATCAAAGTGGTATGTAAAGAGCGCAAATTAGTACATATCTTCAAATTAAATATGAAAGCTGTAACTTATTAAAATCTAGGTAAAACAAGCTATTAGCAATAAAAATCCAAGCAAAGACACAATTCATATCATGCGTATTATAAGAAAAATGGCCGTTAGGCAGGATGCAAAGAAATATTCTGATTTGAAGAGGAACATTCCTCCCAAGCTACAGACATTCATCCCTCACCTCCTTCTTCGACCAACACTGCTCCCATCACTTCCTGAAGATTTAGATAACTGAGTAGATACTATCTGACAGTGCACAGTTCCCATGAGTAGCATAAGGCACAATGGTCCAATGATTTCACTTGCACTCACTATTGGCATTATGGAATATAATGTAATTGCTACAACTGAAAACAAATGTATATGAATTATCTAACAAGTAAAAACAGAAATTGTACTACACTTATATATAAATGCAAACAATGTAAAAAATGCTACATATAAAAATTGCATTGATGAAAATGTTGCGATACTTCTAAAAATAGAAGAAATTTAATATAATAGCCTCCAGAAACTATTGTATATGTAACCTTAGCACTGAGTTTCTCCTTTGCTAATTGTGTGCTGAAAAATATAAATTTAGGATTTATTTATCATGGACAGATATTTAACATCAGACCAACTATTAACTGTTACTCTTTTCTCCCATGAATCTTTCTGAGATCCAATATTAGATGGTACCTTAATCTGCATTTGCTGAGATCCCTTCCTCAAAATTTGGCATGATACAAATTATGACTATTTGAAATGGAAATAGATATTGGGGCTATCCAAAGCCTTCAAAACAGGAATGTTTTATATACAGGAATGGTTATAAATGCACACATACGAAAATTTACACAAATTTACTTTAAAAAGTATAAAAACTTAGGAAAATATATATATCATATATAACAAAAGAAAAAACTAAGAAATAGACAAGAAAAAAAGAAAAAACATTTAAAGAAGTAAATCCAATTTTCTTTGTAATCATTACTAGCATGATTATTATCTTTTCCACCCTGCCAAAATACTTACCTGAGTTTCCTTCTTAACATAATTTTTACTACTCCTACTCACCTTGTAGGAGGTACAGTACTAACAGCCACATAAATATACGCCAAGAAGTGACTTGTATCCACCACTGACTAAAAAATGGGAATAATATAACTCGCACAATTCCCTTCCTTGTAAGTGATGTCCAAGGAATTTCAGGTTTAGCTTTGGCAAATGTGGAACCTGAAAATTTTGGGTAATGAAAACAAGTACTTCAGAAGATAATCAAGAAAAGTGCATTAGCTGTTATTTCTTATTCAAACCGAGATTCTCTTCGAAAATGAGAAGTGTGAGACAAGAGAACTGTGAGACAATTATCCAGAATTTTGGTTGGACATTCAATATTCTGTTTTCAGTTTTTGGATGATATTTGGGGCAACTTTGGAAGCTCTAAACAGAAATTTAGTTCCAGCACCAAGTTGAAATTTAATCCATACAAGTCAGATTGCTGTTTTCAGGTCTGGTTTAGCACTGGAATGGAAATGCCAGGATGGAGGTCAGATTGGGAAGCACCCACCTCTCCGCTTAAGAAAAAAATCCAGAAGATAATGGCAAAGGACTTTTGCCCTATTGCCAAGAAAGTTTCATGGTCATGTCCATGAAACAAGCAAGAGTTCAGTTTTCCTTTAAAGAGACTATACATTTAAGAAATCTAGTTAAGAATTGAATGCTTAGTCTGTTTTGGATGGGGATACACTGTTTTTGAAGAATATTTTCTGTTCCAGTGTATCTAGGATTCCTTGTGATCTTGCATTGACAAATAGTCAATGTAGAAGTACTTCTGTAAAATTTTGGCAGATGTACTACCTCTCCAATTTTTTGCAGGAATTTATGCATTACAAACATCTTAACAAAGATTATTTTTATAATATGCTCTACATAAGGACACTGAATATTTCAAAATTTCAGCTAGGTACAAAACACAGCCACTAGAACATTATCTTCAGAGGAATGTAATTTGCAATATTGGGGATCGCCAAGAAGTCTGACTTTACCAATTTTACATAGGATCTAGAAATATTTTGTTTTGCTTAAATATAAATCTTCACTACCTTTTAAAATCTCTTCTGGTTTAATTTGCTTTTAATTATTCTAAGCTGCCATGAAAATCTAAAAAGTACAACAGACATTTTATTTATAATAGAATTATAAATAAAATAAGACAAGTACTAAATACTATCTATCTATCTATCTATCTATCTATCTATCTATCTATCTATCTATCTATATGTAGAATAGGTATCACTAACTGCACAGAGTATAATGTTTTGCAAATTTAAAACAAGTGATTAAATTTTCAAATGGTTCATACCTCTTATTAAATCAACATCTATCAAGTCAGGCTGTATGTGGCCTTTCTTTCTGGGTTTGCTTTTGAAGCCCTGCACATTTAGTAATAAACAATTAGAATATTTTATAATTAATAGATTGTTTCCCTGATCTCACATAATACATATTTTATTACAATTACTCTTTCATAGTCATGTTCATATGTTCATATGGGAAGCACAGAATAACTTTCTCCAATTCCCAGCTCTTAGGGTAAAAAAGTAAGGAGTCCCTGCAGATTTTACTCCGTTAGCCATTGCTAATTCTGGTGGTGGGGATGCTAATCTCCATTTCAAGGCCATTGAGCCAGCTTTGTCCAAAGACATTTCTAGCCATGTGGCCAACATGACATCGCACAGCACTGTTACCTTCCCACCAAAGTGGCACCTATTTATCTACTTGCATTTGAGCACTGTTATCTTCCCACCAAAGTGGCACCTATTTATCTACTTGCATTTGTATGCTTTCAAACTGCTAGGTTGGCAGGAGCTGGGACGAGGACAGGAGGTCATCCCATCGCGTGGAGCTCGGGTCTCAAACCTGGACTGCTGGCTTTCCATTCCGCATCTTAACTGCTAAGCCACCAAGCTCTTTGAGTATTTGGCTTGAAAATTCTAGAAATTGTTGTCCAATACCACATAAAGATCAATCACACAGGGCAATGCTCTATCAGAGAATATCTGGCATTTTTTTTTCATATAAAGATATATGAGCAAAGTCATCATTGCACAATAGATAAACCTCATTGGCTACAATACCGCCACTGCATTTTAATTTATAAATGAATTCCCGCATGCCTTTGCCATTCAGAATCTATCTGAAAAAAGCAGTACACTTATACACTTATATCTTATACAAGATAGCTTGCCCTGCCAGTGTCAATGAGGGTAGGGTTTTCTCCCTGGAAGTTCCCTGATATACTATAGTCAGTGTATAGTTTTCTGCCTGATTGACTTGTTTTGATCCCCGCTTATCTGGTTGTTGGAAAGCATGTGTTCTGATCTTTTTGTTTCCTTTTTATTGGTGTGGTTTATCTCCGTGTGTCTATTGATGGTTCAGACAGCAGCAAGATTTCATAATATTTTCTCCCCTCTATAGCCACAGACAAATATCAGCTTAACTATTACTTAGTACTGTAGTTTGAAATGCAATTGTTTTCAGAATTTTGAAAAATTAAAGATGTTCATATCTTATTCCACAGGTGGATACTTTCCATCAGCAGAATTATAAACATCAGATACAGTCTCTGACACTGACAATCTCTAATTGACAATTTCTCATGACATTTGACCATCCATAAATATTGCATGGAAGAAACTAAAACAAGTTTTAATTTGTATCTTTCATGTAAACTTAAATATTAATAAAAGCTAGGATTTTCGTGTTCTTCACAGAATGTCTGCTGTTTAGAATCATAGCCAAATATCTTTTTTTTTAATCACACTTGGTTTTCTATTGGATTCCACCTTATTCCCAGTCAGTCTTTCGGATTTCTCATAATGCTTCTCCTTCAACTCAGACCTTGATTCACTTATGCATCCAAATACTCATCAAGCACAGTACTCCCACTTATGACGATGAGGAGGTATTGTGGGACTGTCTTCAACAATTGCATGGTAGAAAGTCAATGAATACTTTACAACGTTCCACTTTAATTAGACATGAGCAATTTTAAATACAAAACGCTATATTCACTGAATCCCTTGTATTTTACATGCCATTCTATTTGTTACATACAACATATTTCACCCATGTCATTCCATAGGCCGTACAATAAAGAATTAAGAAGTTCAACAAAATTGTCAGCAAAAGTTTTTTTACCTTCATCTCAGTCTGTTCTATGGACTTTTCCCATATTTGTTGATCATAAGCTCCAATCTGAAAAAAAGCAGCTATTTCTCATATATTACTTTTACCTTCAACACCAATGTATTAGTAAAATAATAACATTTAGATATTTATATTTGAGGATTTATAAATATTGGCATAGAAATTTGATAAATAACAATAAATTTAGTGAGTTATTTCCTAGAATTCTTCTATTTAATACTACAGATATAGAGAGCAATAATGGATAAAGCAATATTTTGGAGAGATTTTATAGATACATTATTACAAATGAAGAAAGAAACAAATGTAGTGTTTGCACAACTGCTTTACTGAATGTAAAAATGAAGCACAGAAAATACACATACAAATCTTATAGTGGGTGCAGCTAAAATAAAAAATCCTAAATTATGTCTGAAACCAAGCAAAAGAATCACTCCAAATATTTTGACAATAGCTCCAATGATTCTTTGTTTAAGAACCGAAGCCCAAACATTTGAAAGTACCCTGGTTGGCAGTTTTTAACAATGGTTTAAACAATGTGCAAATTCTAAAAAAAACAACATTCCACAGTTTAAAGCTATGATGTAATCTTAACTACAGAGCAAATATATTAAGCTCAAAAAACAAGCCTAAATCTGACCTTTTTTTGGTACCAAGCGATAGCATCTTCATCGTTTGAAGCCATTTGGTATCTCAACTGCAAACTCAACTGTGCAGACCTAAAGAGAGTTTATTATAGAAACATAAAATAGAGATATCAATAACAAGTATTCAAAAGCAAGTTACAACATTCCCAAATTCATTCCTTACCTCTTCTATTAGATAAGAAATGCATAGCTTAGACTTTTAAAAATATGTTGCACAATAATTCTGTATATTTTTAGTAGAAATATGGAAAGGGATGCAAAATCTCTTTATAAGCAAGATCCACTCTTTTATTTATTTATTTCTTACCTCTAAAGCCTGTAGAGCAGAGGTCTTCAGACTTTGCAGCTTTAAGACTTGTGGACTTCAACTCCACAAGTCCATAAGTCCACAAGTCTTAAAGCTGCCAAGTTTGAGGACTTCTGCTCAAGTGATGAAACGTAAAATTTGTTACTACCGGTTCTGCGGGCATGGCTGGGGGCGGGGTGTAATGTGACTGGGTGGGCGTGGCCGACTTTTTTTTTTTTTTTACTTTTAAAAGCAGTTTTTCTACAGCCTCTTCAGCCAAAGAGGTTGTAAAAAATGCTTTTAAAGGGCTCTGACGATCCCAGCTGAGTTGCCTGATCGTCAGAGGCTTTTGTTTTCTTTTAAAAGCATTTTTGTTGCCTTTAAAAAAAAAAGCCTCTGACAATCAGGCAACTCAGCTGGGATCGTCAGGGCTTTTTAAAAGCTTTTTTTACAACCTCTTCAGCTGAAGAGGTTGTAGAAAAAATGCTTTTAAAAGGCTCTGACAATCCCAGCTGAGCCGCACGATCATCAAAGGCTTTTTTTTTACTTTTAAAAGCATTTTTTCGGCTGAAGAAAAAATGCTTTTAAAAGTAAAAAAAAAACCTCTGATGATCACGCAGCCCAGCTGGTCAAGGGATTTTTGTTACCGGTTCTCCGAACCACCTGCTGCCATCGCTACCGGATCGGGTGATCCAGTCCAAACCGGGAGCATTTCACTCCTGCCTCTGTTGTAGACCAAGGTTTCCTTTAGAGAGGTGTGCAGTGAGTCCAGGGATGTTATGAGGAACCTTTTACATTGTTACAATAAACCCACCTTTCCCATTAAATTGATTTGTGTTCATTAGGCATTTGGATATTTAGGAGAGGTGTATATATTAAATTACACTAAAGGTGGTAGGGGGGAGGATGGCAAAAAGTTTAGAAATCCTTGCTGAGTGTACATGGCTGGTATCATAATGTTATCACCAGAGTGGACATAACTAAATTTTCAGTCTTTTTATTGTGGACTTGGAAAGATTAAAGAGCAAAATGAGTGCCTTACATTCACAAATCATTTTATCCTTTTTTTAGTCCCAAATGAGAAAGATTTGGGGATTGTCAGAATATAACTGCGGGTTTCCATGTGGCCAATGAACATTATTCACCCTGATTGAAACAGACATGTTTTAGGAAGTAATCATCCCTCCTCCATCCCCAGTAATAGCAATAGCACTTAGACTTATATATCACTTCACAGTTCTTTACAGCCGTCTCTAAGTAGTTTACAGAGTCAGCATATTGCCCTCAATAATCTGAGTCTTCATTTTACAGACCTTGGAAGGATGGAAGGATGAGTCAACCTTGAGTCCGTCAGGATCGAACCACTAACTACAGAATTCCCTCACTGGCTGGAGAGGAGAGTCTGGTTATCTGTTAAGTCATTCCTCCTTCAGTTACCCTCAATCCTTAGCACTCCTCCTGACCAACTAGCCTTGACAAGTGAGTGATTCAAGCTCTTTTAAACCCTGCCATTTTAACGTCAGGGCCTTCTCTGCCTTATCCTTTCCGTCACTGGGTCTAATTCCCCACAAAGTCTTAACCTTTTCCTACACCACTTCCCCTGTTGGTTCTGGCCTCTTAAGTGATCAATCTTCACTTCTCCCACAATACCTAAAAGAGCAGCTCCAGGACTCTACCTTTCAAAGCCTCTTCCTGTTACCATGGAAACAGAAGGATGCAGCAGCAGAGAAGGCTCTCAACTGCTTCTTCCTGGATCATCATGTTGTGGCAGACAGCATTAGCCAAGTGCTGCATCCACGGAGCCTTTAGTGCAGTTCTGAAGGAATGTGGCAAATACTGCAACTGATCAGCAAACTAAGATACAGGCAACTGTACAAAGGAGGTCCAAGCTGTAGGCTGCAGTGATGCATGTCCTGGGAATTAACAAGAATTTAAAGGGCAACAGTCATTCATGGTATTGGAAAAGAGGGACGGACATTGCATCAATGGCAAGTGGCAATTGACAAAGAGAAGGGGAAATTAAAATTAGCCTGGGAGGCCAATGTTGTCTGATCACCAAACCTAAAAAAGTGTTTAGAAAGAACTTAAATGAGATACATTTCTAATGCAACATTCCTATACACTTTTTCTCAAAACACATGCATGTTAATGAAACATCAAGAAATTCAAGCACATACACATTTGCAAATTGTGGGGATCAAGAAAGCAAGTCAAGTTTGCTTGTCTATGCAGAAGAATGGTATATTACAAAGGCTGGAAATTAGGTTCCCTTGAAATTTCCCCAAAAAATGAGCTGTTACAATATTTAGAATAGAATAACAGAGTTGGGAGGGACCTTGGAGGTCTTCTAGTCCAACCCCCTACTCGGGCAGGAAACCCTATACTATTTCAGACAAATTGTTGTCCAATCTGTTCTTAAAAACTTCCGGTGTTGGAGCATTCACAAATTTTGGAGGCAAGTTGTTCCATGATTAATTGTTCTAACTGTCAGGAAATTCTTCTTAGTTCTTTTATTTATGTCTATACCACTATCTGCTGATGACAGAAATTCATTTTGATACGACTGTGATATAACTATAAAGTTTGGAAACAAGTAATGATAAAAAGCATCCTGGAACCATTCATTTTTCTTCTTAAAAAAGATGCAGGTGGCCCCTTTACTCTCAGACCTGGCTACTACATCTTATTAGTAACTTTGTTCAAAGCAGAACTTAAAGCAGAATTTAAACACAAGAGACTCTTGTCTTGCCTTTTAAAAATGAGGAATCTAAAGTTCCTCCAATATTATTATCATTTGCAACAAAAATAACCATGATTAAAGATATTGAGAGTAGTGTTTTAACTCCATAGAGTCTTCATTCTTGCTCTAACTTTCTTGTTCTATTTTTTCAAAATCCCTGCATTTTATTTATTTATTTGGTCCTTCTCAGAGTAGGGAGCTATACATTTGATATTAAAGTTATCGGAACTCTGAAGAAAGAAGCAATGCAGAAGCCAGAATAATTTTTAAAGCAATCACACTATTTTTTAAATATAAATCTTGGTCAAGAAGCTAGCAATAGGGATACGAAAAAGCCAAACAATCTTGTGAAGTTCAATTATTCAATTCTCTGTGTTTATTTCAAGTCTATTACCAGTTGACTTGTGTTGCTTCCTTGCTGTGAATGCTTCCAAAAAGGAAGTAAAAGTAAACACATTTAAGTAAATTCAGAAAACAAACAAACACTCCCTTCCACTATCTAAAACTTAGATAACTTCTATCTAAGATCTGGCTTTGTTTTATAATCCAATGTTTTGTTTTGTTTTTCGTTTCTTTTTTGAAGTACGTAAAATGGAGGCAAAGTCTCTTCTACATTTTAACCCTACCTGTTCTGAAACTGGATATATAATGGCCCTTGTGCAGAAATAACACTCCAGAAAATAGGATTCTTGAATTCTATTAGATGGGAATTATAATATTAGCTTATATTATATCTACTCAGAAGATTTGACTTCCCACAATAATGGCCATCTTTTTGGGGGGGAAAAATAACTCTGGAGAGTGGAAATGAGAAGAGTTACGTTTTACAATATTGCAATTTTACTAATGTTTATGTATTTTTATCACTAGTATTGCTAATAGTAGTAATACTAGTAATAGTAGTAATAATAGTAATAATAATTCACCAATCTCATGTTATTGTTAGAAAATCCTTCATTGATGGTTGGCCTCTATGTGTTGTTCTGATTTTGCTGTAATTTATTTTCATATTCTTCTCTAAGGAACTTTAAACATAAAGGCTCTCTCAACAATTATGCATTTTAACAGAATAATCCTTACAAGTAAGGTAGGCTGAGAGTGAATAAAACTTGTTATGACCAATCTGGCTCTCTATAGACCAGGCTGATACATTTGTTTTACCTGCTTTCATTATGTCATTTGCTGCATGTGTATGTGTGGGGGGACAGGGTTAGTTTTTATATGGTGCTCATCTTTGAATATGTATTGTGAAAATTAATGTGGACATTAATTTACAATCCTGAATAATTCAACATTTGTAGGTAGCAGAATTCTATTTTTTTTTAAAAAACATTTTTATTAAACATTTTTCACCTTTAAAAACAGAAAAAACAAAACATACAATAAAAAACAAGACAAACATAAAAGTATATTGTATTTTTATAGCCTTCTGCATTGGCATATATATTCAGCTTTTGTAATTAGCTCTTCTATTGTACCTTTTTATCCTTTATAACAGCTTTAACAGCTATTATAATCATACTATGTATATTTACATTATATTTACATAATTAGTAATATAACTTTGACAGCATTTAATAACCTTAGTTTTTGTTTGATCGATATTTATTTGAAACTTCTATTTCTTATTTTGGTGTCTGTTTTTGAGCCACTTATACAATCTATTCCACACTTTATAGTACCCCGAATCTTCTCTTTCTTTTATTTCCATAGTCATTTTGTCCATTTCTGCACGTTCAAGTAGCTTTCTGATCACTAATTACTCTGATGGTATATAAATCTGTTTCCAGTTTTGTGCGAGGGTAATCCTAGCTGCCATTAATATATGTAGTATTATATATTGCAAGTTTTTTTCCATTTTTGGGTCTAATATTCCTAAAAAGAACAGCTCCGGTTTAAGTTCTATCTTTTGTTGCGTAATTTCTTCCAACCATCTCTTAATTTTACACCAGAACTTTTTTGTATTGGGGCACATCCACCACATATGGCAGTATGTTCCTAATTTGTGGCTGCATCTTAAACATTTGGGGGATAAATTTGGAAAAATTTTGGCCAATCTCGCTGGGGGCAAATGCAATCAATAAAGCATTTTGTAAAGATTTTCTTTGTAGGCTACTGCCATCGTAAATTTGTAGTTAGCAGAATACTATTATTTCCATATCATAGTAGAGAGAAGCAGGAGGGAGGGTAACAGTTCAAAATAAGACTGTATGGCTGCTAAAGATATAAATAACATTTTATTAACTTCTGGAGAAAAGTTTTGCACCTACCTTTGAATACAAATAGTATAACGGTAGCATTTTTAAGCTAGGGAGAACCATGAGGGTAACTGGGATGAAAGTTCAAAAATGCTAAGTGTGTGTGGGCATATAATCCAGTTTTTAACCAGTGGGGTCCCCAAAAACAAAAGTTAAGTCAAACAATAAATTATAAATTGATACACCATCATTGTAAGTTGATAGTCTTTTGCACAGTTAATTTTACAATCGATAACATTAGTCTTTAAGTCACATTTAAATGGGTTCAAAGAACTTCATAAACCAGTATCTCATTTTAAGCCTATCTGATTTGTAATCACCAAAATGCACAGATGCTGCTGCTCTAAACAGGCTGATTAACTTACACAATAAACTTAATCTTTGTCTTTGGAAGTCTGCAGTATTAACCGTATGCAACTATCCCTGTAAATCCTTTTCTTGTAATCGTAGTTGCTGAAAAACTGAATATGTGCATGGGCCATAGAATGTTTTATTATATAAATATTAACTTACTCAGTAAAAACCTTTCTTCTTTGAAAGAGAAGAAAATGGGTAGCAAATCACCTCAATTTGGATATATAAATATAAATATATTAGTGTTCCCTCCATTATTGTTATGGGTGCTTGCTATAATGAACTAATATGTAATATATAATATGATAAGGGTAGAAGAGCAAATAAATCATTTCCATCACTCTTTCAAACATGTCCAAGATAAGTCATCAAATGGTCATAAATATATTAGATGAATTTAATATCTTGGAAGACAGTTCCTATCTGGGACTAGGGCAAGAATAAGCACATTATCAGCAAAAATGCACATCAAAGTACTCTTAGTAAAGATGCCCAAAATCAAATAGATAACCAAACAGGTTTCTGAGCACTGTTTCAATTAGCCTAGGTAAAGGAAATTATCTTGTTTGTTTGTTTTCAACAATTTGAAGTTAAGCATGTAAATTTAAAATACAAAAGGAGGATAAGCTTATATATTTGACCTATGACTTGCAGTTGCCAAGTTTGAGGGATGGCATAAAACTCCCAAAGCAAATCCAGAATGACCTTTCATGCGTTGTATCTCAAGGGAGTCTTGTGCATTGGAAATCAATGCATAGTTTTCAAGTCAGCAGCCCATTTAATGAAACCTCTTCACAGCATCAACGAATATACCCACTTGCCACATCAAGCAGTTCTTAGGGCCACATCTGAACTGAAGATCTGCGAGAGGGATGTTGACCCCGTAAATTAACTGTCCCCCTTCCTTGTTCAGTGACCCACAATCCTAAATCTCCTTCCTCGACTTCTAGCTTTCCCCACTGGCTCAATTCCTTTAAAGCAGAGGTCTTCAAACTTGGCAGCTTTAAGACTTGTGGACTTCAACTCCCAGAATTCTCCAGCCAGCAAAGCTGGCTGGAGCATTCTGGGAGTTGAAGTCCACAAGTCTTAAAGCTGCCAAGTTTGAAGACCTCTGCTTTAAACCTTTCCTTTCGGCGTTGCTATTGTAAGCCCTTTCTGTCCTTTAGTTGATCCCCGCCCTCCAAGCCTCAATCTTTTCCTGCATCGGCTCTAGCTCCAGACTCTTCAACCGCCTCGTCTACCTTTAATTTACAAACGTCCCAAGAGCGCATAGTCTTCAGGCGTTACCATTCGGTCTCTTTCTTACCGTTCCCAAAAAGGCGCCTGAGAGAGAGAGAGAGAGAGAGAGAGAGAGTCGGCGTCCTTTTTTGCTCTGGACCATCCAGTTATGACAGGCAGCATCAATCAAATGTCGCATCCACCGATGCTCCTTTTCGGTATTTCGTTACGGAAAGGAGGCAAAAGCAATCAAACGCCGAATTTGAGATGTGATCCGGAGGAAAGGCCGATCAGGGGAGCGCGTTCTGTGTGAGTTACGAGGCAGATTAGGTTCGCCTTTGTATCGAATACAGGGAACGGCGAGGAGGCGTTCTGTACTCCGCGAAAGGGTAGGAAGGCATGGACTTTTAACGACTTCAAAAAACAGACAAACCCCAAAATACTTTTAGATGTAACAGGAGTTTGAATTTGGTTTAGAGCAGGGGTCTCCAACCTTGGCAACTTTAAGACTTGTGGACTTCAACTCCCAGAATTCCTCAGCCAGCAAAGCTTGGAGACCCCTGGTTTAAAATCCAGGGTATGCTCTTAAAAGAGCAAAATTTAATGTGACAGGTTAAAATCTATTAATGAAGTCCTAAATAAGGGTTTGGAAACTTTTCGTCGATAGAGGTAGAGATAGATGCAGGTAAGGATTTTATGGAATTAACCATGCAAAGGTAAAGCATGCAAACCATTCTCGGGTTAAAAATCCTAATTCCATACAAATAAACGAGGGGACGTGGGTGGGGGAGTAAGAAATACTTCATCAGTTAAGCTAACAAATGGCCTGTTCTTCTTTATTTTTCCAAAAGTAAATGTTTGTGCAAGCTTAGACTATATTTTCTGCAAAATCTCAATAAAAGTCTTCTAATTTTTATAGGGAAGGGAAAATAAATCCTCTGAGCAAAGACACATTGAACACTTCCCTAATTCAATCCCATTTAATTGGAAGAGGCAAAGATGGATTAAACAGCTGATAGCTTTTTGCTGTCTCAGATCCTGTTCATATCCTTAGAATTGAAAAGCTGGAAAAAGCAAATAGTATCAACCAGTATGGTTTTCCTTTTCCTCAAGGTGGTGGGAATTCCATTTCAATATCTCTATTTTTAGTCCCATTCCAACCATTCCAGCCTGTTCTGGGCAGTTGCAATGGAGGCAGAGACTCCCTTGCAGGCTTCACTATTTCTGTTGGCATGAGAGAGGAGCCGATGCACCTTCATCCTATGCGCCAAGTAACTACATCTGCATTATCACTCCAAATTCTCTAGGGAACCAAGGCCTTTGGTCTGCAAGAGGCAAATATCACTTATGCCAGACTTGGGCATTTTGCAGCCAGAAGGCCACATTTGGCTCTTTGATTGTCCCTGTCCAGTCTGCAATAGTGGCGACAAGTGGAACAGCAGCGACCCTCCACAATAGTTCATTTCTCATGTGTCTTTTTGGGAAAATTAATTGCCATCCCCTGAAAGCTGATGGTGTCAAGCACACTTGTTGCCTATGTTATATAAATCAACTGGAAGTTTACACTGATACCTGGGTGATATTTCAAGTTTTTTTTTAATTCCATTAAATATCCAATTTAATATCCAATTTAATGTCCGCCACAAAACTAAAACTGAGGAAGTGTCCACTGACTGACACCCATCACCTGCACCATCATCTGCACTCCCATTCCAATTAGAAATTCCATAATTTACCTTGCTGTATGTGTTGGTGGGTATCAATTTGCATGTTTGTCACAGAGGTCACAGTATTGTAGATGGGTAAATCTCAATGTGGATGTTATAAGAGACTAAACCATAGGGTAGATAATAGCACTATATGCAGTGATATCCCTATAGTATCCCAGCCATACAAATGCAGATGTGGGCCCTACAAATTCTTAAAGCTTCATACAGATTATTACCATTAACCCTAGCCTGCTTCATTACATAATAGTCTAACAAGTAGTGATGGAAGAAAAAAAATTCTCAGGTCTCAATATATACATAGCAGCTTTATCCATGATTAAATCCTGATTTAGGTTCACCAACTGTTTATCTGACACTGAAGATAGAGGGAGCCCCTCGTGGCTCCCGCGTGACACCTATCCTGCGCAGACTGCACTGGCTACCTGTGGCCTTTCGGGTGCGCTTCAAGGTTTTGGTGACAATCTTTAAAGCGCTCCATGGCATAGGGCCGGGTTACTTACGGGACCGCCTGCTGCTACCGAATACCTCTCACCGACCCGTCCGCTCCCACAGAGAGGGACTCCTCAGGGTGCCATCGGCTAGGCAGTGCCGTCTGGCGACGCCCAGGGGAAGGGCCTTCTCTGTGGGGGCTCCCACCCTCTGGAACGAACTCTCTCCAGGACTTCGTCAACTTCCGGACCTCCGAACCTTTCGTCGCGAGCTCAAAACACACCTATTTATTTGCGCGGGGCTGGGTTAGTTTTTTAAATTTATTGATTTTAATGGGGTTTTTAGTATTTATATTGTTTTAATAATTTGGCTATTGAATAAGTTTTTTATGTGTTATTTTAAATTGTATTTATATGTTTGCTTTTAATTGCCTGTGAACCGCCCTGAGTCCTTAGGGAGATAGGGCGGTATATAAATCTGAAAAATAAATAAATAAATAAAATAAATAAGAGTAGACAATTAGACCAGAGGGGCTACTTTCATTATCCCTTTGATTTCCATAATAAAAGGTCAAAGTCAGTCCAAAAGGAATATCTATAAATGCCTGTCATCCCTTCTGTGATGGTAATATTAAGAGTTTCGTTATATTGTCCCCTACTGGTTATTATATCAATAACTGTTCTGAGGCTATTTTCCATTTCATATTCTTCTCAGCAAATCTCTAAACCCCAGCTACTGTCAGTAGATTCATGCCTCATTACCCAGGAGTCTCTTGAAAGCAGTAACCATAGATAAACTAGCATGTAGCAATATATGTTTTCTACTTTTGTCAATTTGGACAGTAGGGTTGCTCTCAGGTGAAAATGGATCATCATCTAGTTTGAGCTTGTTAGCTTACAATTTTCAATATTAGAGATGCTAGGAAACAATTTAAAGAGGGAAAGGTCTATTATTAAATAAATATTGAAACTGTAGGAAAGAATGTTGCTTTCGTGAAACATTTTATAATTTGCCATGCTTCCATAAACAATAGCATAAATAACACTTTAACTGGTGTTTTTCATCTTGGTATGTGGACTCCCAAGTTCCAGAATTCTCAGCAGTGACAATGCTGTTTGGGGAGTTCAGGGAATTGAATTTTGCACATTTGGAAGTTAGCAACATTAAAAAACAGTTTATACTTAAGTAAGAGGAAGAATCAAGGAATAACATTTTCTCACAATCTCCTGCTTTGTCTCTGCTTCACTGAGCTACAGAAATTTACAATTTGTGATACAGAACTCCAATTTAAAGCACTTCTGTGTTCAGGATTTATTTTCTCTAGAAACTTTGAAAGAGATCAGAGCTACCATTGTAACGTTGAACACAACATTGAACACAAAGCTTAAGTTAAATGTGCCCATCTTACATAAGGAAGGGAGGGGGGATTATCTAGAAATATCTCCAATCAAGACCCCCCTTTCCTTGCTAATTTTCCCCAATAGGGAAAATAGGAATTCCTGTTATGCTTGAATCTAGCATTGGGATCTGCTAAAACATTCCCTGGAATGAAAAAGCCTTTGGATAAGAAAAAGTGAAGATAATCTAGATCTTAGTAAAAAGGAGAGCTGTTCAAATTGTAAAAGAATATTTCCCTTATTGAAATAAAAAGTTTTATCGAGACACCAGTCTGTCTAAAGAAAAAAAGAAAAGGCATAAAGATTAAAAACAGTTTACCTGAGAATGCTCAGAAAAAGAGTATAGATTAGAAGTAGGTAGTTTGAAGTATAATCTTGATAATCAATTGTCATATAGATAGATAGATAGATAGATAGATAGATAGATAGATAGATAGATAGATAGATAGATAGATAGATAGATAGATAGATAGATAGATATATATGAATGATTCCAAAACATAATCTTGCAACATTAAATAATTTTTTTTGAAGCCGTATTTAGAGGTTTTGCCCTGAAGTAGCTTATAACTTATTTTTCTTTATGTTATTTATCTGACTTCACTTATTTTAATTTAATCTCACTTTTCTATTCAAAAGCTACTGGGTGTCCTTTGCAATTTAATCCATTATATCCAATATTTTGTAGCACAGGGTACCACCAAACAGTCATTTTAATTAAGCACAAATCAGACTTCTGTTTATTAAAAAAATACTTTACAGGGGAAAAATTCTATGCATTCCATTGTACTTTTTTAAAAACAAATAGCTTTGACAGTGATACGCTTGTACAGTCACCTACCAAAAGAAATGCACTGTGTCAAAGGATTATTCACAGAGAGGGTTAAAATTTTCCCATCAGTTTACACTATTATAAAAACTTCTTTAAAACACTTGCTAAAATGTCAATAAATATACTAAGGCCACACAAAGCAAAAAACAAAAAACAAAAACAGTCTTCCAGGCAATTGTACATATCCTTTATATGCAAAGACCTTAGATTATTAAAACCACAGAAAAATATCTTAGCTGCCAATCAAAACTGAATTTAATCACAAAACACTACACAATTCTATTTTATACAACATGTAAAGATATTTGCTTAGACAGAATTGAAAGTGCTAGATTAAGAGAAGCCCCTTATCAACTACATGTGCTGTTGGGTCCTAAAAATATTATGTATATCAATGGAAGGCCATAACATTATTGGAAATTTGTTTATTGGACCAACATATAGTTTATCCACATTACAAAAATGCTCGGAGCTGAAGGATAAATATCCTTATTCATAGCAACCTTCAAACACAACCAATATGGCTATAAATAGCATTTATAAGGAAATAAGAGTGCTATCCCACCAATAGTAAACACATTTAAAGTTCCACCAATTTCAATGGAGAATTAGCATCTGCTTATCTCCCATTCAAAATAAATGGGACTTATAGGTGCTTAACTTTGGTTGGATTGTGCCACAAGTGAAGATAATTCACCACCCAGAATAAATTCAAGCATATGAATGGCAGCATGAGAGGAAAAAAAAGTTATATGCATCTTGGGGCTCTGACTATAAACTTTCTTGTCTCTGGACAAATGTTATGCCCTCAAAAATAGGAAAACAGCTAACGAGCCCTTTTATTATATGGTAAAATCTGTAATGGAAGTATTCCTTAATTTCACATGAAACCTCCATATGTTCCATCTTCATGGAAGAGAACATGTCAATTATTTACACATTACTTCATGTTCAGAAATATGTGAGGGGGAATGTGAAATATTTAGTCCACTTAATGTTAATTTTGCTTTTATTGATTTGCTAAATGAATCAATAGCCCAATACAACCTTTCTTGAATACATACTATTTTTCATTGATATTTAAAAAGAAACGGATTTTTAGTAAAACAAAAGAAATTTTCCAGCTTCCAACTTAGAGCTGCTCAATATGTTTAAATAAGAACCACCTTTGTGGATCTGCTAATGGCATTTAAAAGAATATAATGAATGCTTAACTAGTATTCAAAATTATATAGATTAGAAATGAATAACTTCCCAAATTGTCCACTACTTCTACTAAAACAAATGTAAAGATTTTTCTGCCTTTACTCTTCATTTGATTTTGTAACTATATAATGTCCACATATTTTGCAATTTATAAAATAAGATTTCCTGACAGGTTTAAATGAAATCTCTTTGCAAAGCAACTAGGCATTAAAAGTATCAATTACGCTGGCAAGATAATCATTTTTTGAATTCATCACATCAGCACAAATCACTCCCAACATCTTCCTGAGACATTATCATCTCTTTTCTACTCCAAGAGTAAATATCATGTTCTCAAACAAAATCATTAAGACAAATCATTCTGCCACTCTCTTTTTCAGGTCCATTTGATTATTTTTCACTCAAGTATTTGTATTGGTCTTTCTTACTCTAGAATATATATGGATCCATATATATGGATTAGTACATTAGTTGTAGTGCTTTTTTTCAACTGTTCCTATAAGAATCTTAACCACTGAGCCAAAGTGAGATGTAGGCACTCAGGCTTTCTGACTGAGCCTTCTTCCTAGTCCTGAAAAAGCTAAAATTCTGAGGAGTTTCTAGAAAAAACAGTCTAGCAGTATGAGGTGAGCTACAGGCATAAAGAGAAATAAGCAGGGTCCTGGCAGATACACCAAAATTTATGCCCAGACTTCTTTGGTATTTGCTAGGGAATGCAGTAATAATGACAATTCATACTTTTTAACTATTGTAAAGATGTGGCCAAAGTAATTGCAGTAAAGACTATGTGTATTATTAAATCAAAATAGGTGACAGAAAATATATTTGATGGTTGAAATGTAAGTTGATGAATACATTTATATATAATACCATAAAATTTTGACAGAAAACTTGCGTCACATCACATTTCACATAAAAAAGGCTTCTCTTGTAAGCCTGTTGCTGTAATGTGATGCACACAAAAAACCCTTTAAGGTTATTGAACTGGATCCAGCACTATGCACGATGGAGTGCACACTGAAAAAAAAATGGATATTGGTAATTTTTGCCAATACTTTTCCTCCAACTCCTAATGAAGAAGTGCTCTGGAGAATTAGGAAACTTTTTTTCCTCTAGCTGAAAGCATTCTCTGAATCCTGGTTCTCTCTGCCAATAGAAAAGCCTCATTCTGCTCTCAAGGAAGCAAGTTTAGATTCCAACTAATATTTTAATCTTACTCTGATGTCTTTTTCTAATGTCCATTACTAGATTGTAGAATTTGAAACAATTTTCAAATATATTTTTCAAAACAGGGTAAGTGTAGTAATAAACAGTTTTTCATTGAATTATTTTTTAAATCCAACTCCTGAGTGATCATACAGTAAGCAGTGCAATTCAATGCAGTTGAAATATCCAAGTGACAAGTCTGGAGTTGTATTTGTTATTTACATAACGTTAACTGTGGGAAATTAATGTTTGGAAGACAAGGAAAATTAGTGGAAGAAAAATGCAAAAATATGGAATTGGTGAAACATAAAAATTACTGAAGCCCATATTGTCTATGAAGAATTTTACTTCAGACAGCCAGCTACAGCTTTTGAAAATTCTTCTGAATAACTGTAAAAAAATGTAAAAAGCCAGAGTACACAGAGGTTTTCTGAACCAGTATTGGTCAATCTAGAATTTTTCATTAAAAGCTACACTCCTGTATAAGAACTACCTTTTGTAAAAAGGTTTCAACCTAAACACCTTATTTACACAGATTACTTAGAACGTCTCTACCACTTCAGTATGGAAATTCAATTTGTTGAAAATTGTCTACTTGTCTTCAGGACTGCACCAAAGTCGATACATAAACATGTATATATCAGGAGTAATACAAGTTCTATCTAAATACTGCAAAGATTTCTGATTATTTTGCTATTTGTTTAAAACTGTGTCCTCTATACTGAGGTGCTAATATGCTTATAATCTACACAAAACAATATTGCACAAAGTAATTGCTATTACAAACATACGAATATTTGCATTTTCCCCACAACTGCTTTCTTGACTTGCATTAGTGTAGCACTCCCATTCTCTCTTCTACATTAAAAAAAAACAGATTTAAAAATACAAATAAATTTGATTAAATCGTGATAAAGTTCAGATCCTACATATGAGGGGGCCAATTTCATTATACTATCCAAAACAAACATTGTTCTGTATATAATGAATAAAAGCTGAATCTACTTAATGCTGGGAAATATTGAAGAAATGCTAAATAATATCAGCCAATTATACTGAACATACTAACATGTGCTGTTTAATCTTTCAATATAGCATTAAAGAATCCAAGAATTACTTGCAAAAGTAGCAATCCATATGTGATTATGTGACAGTTTATTGTGAATCAGTTATATATAATTTCAAAGAATAAAGGAGATATAGGCCTGCCCTATTATATTAAGTGCCTCAATGCGAAGGAGTTGATGGTTTCCCTCTAAGATGCCTACTGTGAATTAAACAAGCCACCAAGTTGGTTTAAATATTGTAAAGCCTTAAAGTGCTCAAAGACAGCAGTTTCATCAAAGAGACTGCTAACAATTACTTTCATTAGACACTAGTGTATTAAGTTATGCAGTTCGGAAAGATATTAAAAAAATATTCCAATATACATTAAAAGCAGAGGACCATGAAAGAGTTGTATCAGTAATTTCATTTCAACAAGATCATACACTCTGCAACTAATTTCATACATCAACTTCTTACTGAATGTCTTCTTAAGCAATTAAGGATTAATCTACACTGCTGGTAACTTGAGCTTCCTCCAGGCTTTCAAACTCTCTCACACATACAAATGTCATTGATCATTAAAAGTGCTGTGCTTTCTCTTTCATTCAAGCCATTAATTGAATGGGAGGGAGAGTCACTTTGTGAATCTGCCATAGAAACCATCCCTTTTATGCTGAAAGCTAAAGATAAAATAGATGAAAAGTTATCAGACTTATCAAGTGTTAAATACCTGATATTCCTGAAGGAAAACTATTGAGATGTTGAATTATTTACCTCATCCCTTAAAAAAAGAAATGCAAAAAGTTGTAGTCCACTACTACATGCTGTACTAAGGGAATAAAATACAACTCTAACTTTGCATAATCTGTGTAAAAAAGATACACTTGACATTTTGGAATGTCACCTTTCTTTATAGAATTATAGGCAAGTTTTCTCCAATAAAACATAACCCAGTTATAAAACTATAACTTCACATCAAAATTTTAAAAAGCTGTTTAAAAATGTATGATTATGTACATATCAGACAAAGAGTATATGATCCTTCTGTGGATTGTGTTGCTGATCTGATTCTAGTTTTAAAAGCTGGAAGGGGCAAACCAGCTAATCTTGTTGCAGAACAAGTCACGACAGGGATGAAAACAGGGATGGTGATGCTACTGTCACAGTCTGTACTTCTCTTTCTTCTTCAGTCTCTTTTTTCATAAGTACACATTGGTCTTCACCTTCCAGTTTCACCGTGTCCATATTTGAAATGTTTTCCATACACTGAGAATTCTCTGCCCCCGGATAGTATTGTTTGAGCCTTATATGCCAAGCTAAACTGCAGACAGCTGACACTGTCTTGAACTGATGAATGACATTTCTAGGGATGAAGTAGATGTCATTGTCACATAGCTGGATTCTGGCATAACGAATCCCTTCTCGTCTCATTTGGTTTAGCTTAGCTTCGTCAACCCATTGAACACACTGAGGGGGAAAAAAGAGATAATTATGAGTAAGATTTAAAAATTGTATTTATTGTGTATTATAAGTCATAAAGACCATTGGTTATGATGAAGTCTAAATAACACATATTCCATGAGCCATGTACTGAAACTACTGCTATGCTAATAGATCAAAATAAAGGAAGTTACCATTCTAATAGGAGGCAATCAATCAAAAAATGTGGAGTGTTAATAAACAATTATAACTATTTTTTATACTGAATGGAACCAAGATAAAAAAACTGTCAAAAGCTTTAATCTTAAATTTAACCCAAGTATGACAATGCTTTTTTGGCCTTTCTTATCACAATGAACATCTAAGCATGTCTATAGAACCAGATATTCTGTTCAGAATTTACCTATATCTTGCTTTTCAAAACAGTTTAGAACAATACCACACAAATAAATAAAATAAAAATATCTTAAAAGCATAGCAAAAATCTATTTAAAACAGCAAATATTTAAATATGTCTTCTGAAATCAACATGTTTTAAAGCCTGAACCAAGCTTCAGAAATCTTGCTTCTACTATTCATATTAGTTCAATCTTTGCTGAAAAATAATGGACATGTTTACAGATAAAAATCCAGGCAAAACCACTGCTGGCTTCTTCTCTTGGGAAGAAAACAAGGATGAAACTTTCTTTAAAAGAAGATGGGGTTATGCTAGTTTGAGGAGCTCTGTTTCTCTTTAAAGAAACATGGTCTAATCCATCTCCCAACCCCCACTTATTTATGCATTTCAAGTATATGTGTGTATTATTCTGGAGACTTTATTTCATAATCAAGGATCAGCAGAAAAAACTTTCAGGGGAAAAAAACAGCATTTTAACTGGAAACTCTGTACAGCACAATAAAAGACTACCTGTGATACTGGAGGTTCATGCAGATCCAACTGAAGTCTTTGAACTACATCAGTGAAATCTTCAGCATGAAAACAAACAACATCTTTGGTTATACGAGGCTGGTCACTCCTGGAGAAATGAAGATTGTAAAAATATATTTGAAAATATTAATAAAACTTTGAAAATTCCATATATTCAATAGCAAAACAACATATCTCCTCTCTCATTTTGATGGTCAACCTCTAGGAAATATTTCCTTTTTATCTATATATTATGTGACATGTAAATTCATGTACATATAAAATATAATTTAATTTCCCTTCCTCTAAGGTGGTTTGTTTGTGTACTGTATTTTTATGCTACCATACATAGGGTTGATGGGGACATAAAGCAGCCTGATCGAGGAGGCACATCACCACATCTTTCAAGGAAGGCAGCATTACCCATTTAGAAAAATGTCATACAATAGAGCCAATTCCATAACATAGAATGTCTGATACTGGCATATAGTTCCCCAGAGTCATTTTTCTTCAGTTCTTCAGTTTCTTCAGTCAAGTTCTTCTATCTGTCACTTTAAGCAGTGAGATCCCATTTGCAAGTGTACACTGATCATATTTCTTAACATAGGACCAGTTGTGATTTAATAGATCCAGAGGTCAAGGTTCAATATGGTAGTCTACATCTCTTTACACACATTGTCTACATCCTTAAAACTCAGAAAACAAAAAGAATCCCAAAAGACAGGATAATGTTTACTAAGATTATATTTCTTGGATTTACCCCAACAATGGAGCCTGACTTAAGGGAGATCATGTACCAAGAAAGTGATACAATAATGTGAATTGCTCACAGCAAACCACTGTCTAATCCAACTGTTACTCCCCATTACAATTTAATAAAGGAGATGACTTACAAGTATACAAAGAACAACAGCCCGTACTGTTGGAGTTTCATGAAGGCATGTAATTAAATATTTTTTGCAGCTTCCACAGATTGACTTTCTAATGGGCCTCATTTCAAGACTTCATCCCAAAATATGCCATCTCAAAATATTCTTCTACAAACATGTCTATTGTACTATGAAAGCAATTCCTTTTGCATAAAAAAAAAGCATTCTGGGAATTTTCAGATATTAGATTTTCTTGGTAATTTATAGAATTTATAGCAAAAATGCCTTGTAACAAAAATATTATTATAACGTACGTTCTGTTTAAAATCAACATATCTCTATTTTAAAATGCTATAAACCCCCGCTCTTACCATTCACCAAACTGCACAGCTTTTAAAACTCCAACAGCAGCTGTACTCTGCCAATCAAACCCTTGCCCAACATGATCAGCATGCGCTCTTGTTCTGTCTTCAAAGAGAACTTCACGGGGTTCACTGGTCCGAGGTAGATATTGGAGATTTTTTATTTCATTCATAGATCTATGAAATGGAATGAAAAAGAAGATAGTTATTAAATTTATAAGGGAAATACAAAAAATAATGTCATACAAACAGAAAATCAGTTATCCCAACTTTTCCACATCGTAATACAGGCACTACTTTGATACGTGGTGATTTAATTCTAATGTAATCAAATACAATATAAATTAAAATGGAAAATAATAAAAGATGGGACACATAACAGTAAAAGGCCATTTTTTAAAAAGTTTATGCAGATGTTATATACCAGGGATTATTCTATGCAATATTCATAGGCCTTTTGAAAGAAAAATGCTTCAGATAACTTCAACTTTTTCACAGCTTAAATATAATACACAGACAACAAATGCTTACATCGCAGAAATTCAATGAACTTAAAAGTTGGCAGTGTGCAGCCTTCCAGAACCTTCACCAGGACTGATGCAAATTGGGAGTTCAAAGGCCCCAGGGGAACCCACACTAGAATGCTATGCACAGTGCCTTGAGCTCCTGAAGTAAAGACAGGATATCAAACTAACTAATAATGTAACAATGTGCAGCTATGACACAAGACAACACACTGTCTTGCACTAATGATTTCATACAGTTCAATATCATTTTAGTGTTTTACCATCTACAGAAACAATATAGCAGTATGACAATATGACAGTAGCTGTAAGTACCTGAATGGAAATATATTTTAAATCAAATAAAGTTTATATTAGGTGCACTGAACTGGAAGCTGTTGTTTTAATTTATGTAGATATTCCATCAATATCTATTGCGTTCCCTAACATAAACTTGCATCCTGAAAGTTTATAATGCAATGTATGATACTGACAAGAGGGGAAAGGCATGGCAGCATTACAAAAAAATATGTACAAAATTATCACAACTTAAGCTATATTGGAAGGAAGTTTATTATTACATATATGTCAACTAAGTTTCAGAAAGTTGTCAGAATAATAAACTGAGGCAATTTTGCTGATGAGATCAGTTTAATTAAAATTTAGAGGTACAAATTCCTTCCCAGCTATAAAGATTACCTGCGCCTTTTGAATGGTGACTTTGGCATATCAGCTGTTGGGATCATCTGTTCACCAGGTCTTACCCACATAATGGGCCCATCATCACTTTGTGACCTACACTGAAGTCTGAGACTCGAAAGAGTACCCCAAGGCAAAGTCATCTGTATATCACAAAAGAAAACTAGTCAGCTAGCAACATGAAGTGTTTTGGACATCTTATAAACAGATGATCAATTTCTTCATTAAAATATAATTTGTACACAGTCATTAAGAATTTTATGTTTTCAGTATAATTTATTTCATTCTGTCATGCAATAAAATTAGACAAAAATCACAAATTTTAACTAATTTTGGCACTGAATTGGCGGTAGAATAAAAAGTGATAAAGCATTATTAAACATTAATAGAACATTTAATGATTCGCTTAATGTTTAATAATGCTTTATCATTTTGTATTCTACCATCAATTCAGTGCTAACATTACTTAAAACTTAAATCAGCAAAGGAAGAAGCAAAACTTTAGTACTTACTCTAAGAAATGGAGATTCTTCTAACATATCAAGAAATTCTGGAAAATAATCTCCAACTTCCTCATCTACTGCTCCAACAAGACTGATCTGCCTCATCGGACCTGCTCTGTAAGTTCCACAGCAGTACGTTCGACTGACCTTATAGAGAAAAAAATAAAACTGTTTTATCCCATAGCATTAAAGTAATCAATAAATTTCCTGTGAAGTCAAGAACATTGGCACTGATCATATACAGAACATACAAATATCTGAGCTTGAAATTGCCCTCTCCTCTTATTCACAGGTAAATTACACAGAAGAGTGCAACAAATACAAACATTACTCTGCTTAATCAGAATAAGTACAGTATTCTGTGTTTCAGGATGGTGCAATGAAAGATCAGCATAACAGTAATACAGCAATTAGAATACTTTTTAACTATAGTTTAGGCTCATAAACTATGTCTATGTTATAAAAACATTTAAAATCTAAGACAGGAAAATATACCAAAGCATTTGTGAAAAACTGAATAACAAGATATTCTTAAAGAATCCAAACAACTAAACCAGGCATCTGCAACCATAAATGCTCAAAGAGCCATTTGAACCCGTTTCCCACACAAAAGAAATCACCAGGAGCCACAAAACCTGGGTGGGTGTGGCCAAATTGATGTCACTCATTCCCATTCAGTCACATGACACCCGCCCCCCAGCCACACTTACCCAGGTTTGTGGTTCCTGGTATTTTCTGTGGGAAAAAGGTCTCTCTCTCTCTCTCTCTCTCTCTCATATCTCCGTCTCCTTCCCTCCCTCTCTGTCTGTCTCGTGTGTGTGTGTGTGTGTGTGTGTGTGTGTTCCCTCTTGAACCATTCCCAAAAATAGAAGAGGGTTGGTGGGTTTTTTTCTGATGTTATTCTTTCTTCTTCTTTGGGTGCTTTTTACCATATTTAAATCAAGAGTCATTTCAGGTTCCCACATAATTATAATTCCCAGATATGTACTTGCCATATCTTGCAGGTGCTTCTTCCAGCCCTTGTTGGTGCTGCGCACACCTCAGTCGCTCAGGGAGATGCGTAACTTGCTCTCTGCCCCAAGACACTGGCCTGGCTGCGGCCGACACCACTACTGTTGCCACCTCCATAGCCTGCCCATTGCTCTCACAGTGCCTTGCACAGCAGTTAAATTTGGCACACTTCACAATTGGGGAGAAGGTGTCCCCTCCTCCTCCTGGAATCCATTCTGATGCAGAGTCGGGCTGGGCCAGTGTCTCAGGATGGAAAGCAAGTCACACATCTTCCTGAGTGAAAGAGGTGCGTGCAGCACCAAAAAGGGCCAGAAGACGCACCTGTGAGATATGACAAGTAAAGGGGTGCTTCGCTCCTGCTCTGGAATATAGAGCGAGTCTCCATCCCCTGCCGTCACCCGTATCTTCTCAGGCCAGGCGAGGAGTGACTGGGAGGGGAGAGTGAGGGGTGGGGCCAGCCAGTGGTGGGTTCAGCGGACATGGAGCCACAACAGGGGGACAAAAGAGCTTCATGCAGCTCTGGAGCTGCAGGTTGCAGACACTAAAGACCGAACTAAACTAAAGAACCACCAGAACTGTTCTATGATAAACTGAGAAGAAATACACAGAACAGATGCTCAAATTGAAACATCTACTACTGTAGGAAAAAAATAGAGGTAAATACACCCAAATGAAGCATATGTCAGGCCTAGAAACCATAGTAGGCCTTAGGGTTCCAGACGCTGCCACATTTTTCCCCTGAGGGGGAGAAGGGGGGTTGAGGGGTATGGTAACATTCTTCAAGCGGTCAAGGTCGGATGGTGTTCACATCTGCAGGAGGAGTGGCAGGAAGATATTCGAATGAACTGGGAGAACGTGGGACCATATGACCAGCAAAGGGGTTAGGGGGGGTGGGACTCTTGGGGTTTGTATAACTGGGAAAAGAATCCGGAAGTTCAGTTTTGGAATTTCACTTGTGTGCCAGTTTCCTTATGCTAGTAAAGAACTCTGAAAGACAATGGCTTCTGAGTTTTTTTTATGCAGAAGAGGTTTTTCTGGAACCTTGACAGCATACATGTGAGATGCTTTCTCATCTCCAGTGAGATAGTATAACAACATGCAATAATAAAGTACTAAGTGAAATAGAAATATTTTTTATTCACTAATTCCACAATTAAACAATAATCCAAAGTCTATATTTCTTCCCTTTATGAGATATCCACAAGGATCTATTGGGGAGGGCAGAGTTTCTATACATCATTAACTAGAATTACCGTATTTTTCACACTATAAGACACACCAGACCATAAGACACACATTAGTTTTAGAGGAGGAAAACAAGAAAAAAAAATCTGCCTCTGGCTCCCAGCATCCATCCAGTATTCATCTGGTTAGCGTCCTTGCAGCAAACAGTAAGGTCAGCTTCAGCACATTATCGCAGCCCCAGCTCTGCTCCATTGCGCCTACCACTGGTCAACTGAGCTGAGCTGCTGTCACCAGAGAACATCGGAGCCTTTGCTGACAATTGGCAGTTGGATCAACCTCCTGGAATACTGCCGAGACTAGTGATACTCCCGGAGGCCAATCCAACCACCGATCAGCTGCTCAGCAACAAAGGCTCCAGCATTCTCTGGCAGCGGCGAACAGCAGCAGCAGTGACAGATGGCGGTGCCACCGCCGCCACACCAACCCCTCTCCCCCTGCTGCAATATTCACTCTATAAGATGCACAGACATTTCCACACACTTTTGCGGGGGGGAGTGTGTCTTAAAGTGTGAAAAATACAGTATGTCAAGTACCCACAAGAAATAGGCAGTTACATGTTTGTTAAAAGCTAGTCTAGTCCATAAAAATCAAGGAACATGATCAATTTATACGTCGCAAGTTCAGTTTAAAATTTTTTATGCCAGTTGTGTATTTTTTCAGAAAGGAAAGAGAAATTTAAATTTCATAATAACTAACTGGATTTCATTCCTACACATTTTTAAATACTACATGTAATATTTTACATTACATGGTTCATATGGTTCAATAATATTGTTTAATGAATATGTACCTAGTTATATACAATATTTGTTCACTTTTCTTCAAAGAATCCCTATTTGCTAGGAAGTAAGGTGAAACTGACAGAAGCAAATGGCATCTACCATTCTTGATTCCAAAGTCCGTAAAAAATAGAATTTGTGTTATGGACATATTCTTATAATAAAATAAATGAAATCATTGCTATCCCTTAGAAATTAAAAAACATTGTTAGATTTTAGTGATCTCTCAAGTAGACTATTTAATTAGTAACACAGGTGCCTTCAATCTCATAATCAGTTACTCAGCCTATTTCAATAGAGAAAAGTACTCACTCAAGTTTTTTGTGTCACTGTGCACAGCGTAGTTAACATAGAAAACAAAGAAAAGCAGAAAGGAAATGAAAAAGCCAAGTGAGCTAAAAATAAAGACTACAAAACCATCTCCAAGGAGTTTCATGTTCTTCTGACCTGTTAATATTATCAAGTTTAGTTTAATTTTATCAAGTTTAAGATTCATGGGATTGAAGCAAACCAACCACCTTGAATGTAGCTGCAAGGGAAAAATTGACCTAGACTGATCAGAAGGATTGTATAAAATGGTGGAGAAAGAACCAGGAAAACTTCAAAATAGATCACAGCTGACCTCCAAAAGCAAGGTGCAACAATATCAAATCAAACCATCACTGAAAGATGACTGAAAGTGGCCTCCATGGTAGAAAATCCATGAAGTCTCCACTTCTGAAAGACAGGGACAAAAATGGCAGACTAGAGTTTGATAAATTGCATGTTGAAAGCCACAAGTTCGTTTGGAAGAATTTTCCAGAGGATGAAGTAAAAGGGATGTTGGTCTTACCTCAGACGTTCCTTCTTGATGGATAGTGGGAGGGTCCAAGAATGGGTTCAATGATATCCTTTCTGCCCACAGACTGAGAGATAAATTGAAGCCACGTCCAGGTGCCTCTTCCTCTGGGTCAGTTTTCAATGAAGGCATAGCTGTAAACGAAGTCTGTTCATGCCATTAGTTGCCCCTGACTCTGGATCATACGGTGGTTTTAGAGTGGGGTTGGACCCTCCCACTATCCACCAAGAAGGAACGTCTCAGGTAAGTCCAACGTCCCTTCTCCAATGTGATAGTGGGAGGATCCAAGAATGGGACTTACCAAAGCCTACTGCTCTAAGGGAGGGAAGCCAGTTGACCCAGAGTCCCTCCTTTGCATCGGCCAACGCCTTAAAGAAGGTGCATTCCCCCTGTGGAATGAACCTTCTGTAAGGCGTCGGCTGACGCAAAGGAGTCTAATTTATAGTGCCTAATAAACGGAGATGGGGAAGCCCACATCGCTGCCCTGCAAATTTCCTTGACAGAGGCTTGGATAGCCCAAGCTGCCATGGTAGTTGCACTTCTAGTTGAGTGCACTGTCACCCGTCCAGGTAATGGCAGAGCCTTAGGCTGATAAGCCGTGGCTATGCAGGCCCTTAACCACCTACCAACCATCGATGGGGTTACCCTAGATCCTACGGACGATGGCTGGAAAGTTACAAAAAGGGACTCTGTTTTCCTATCCTTGGCCATCCTCCAGGTGTAGATCTGTAGATCCGTAGATCCTAGATTCCAAACATCTAAGATCTACGGATCTACAGATCTACAACATCTGTATGTTAGATGTAGATGTTAGATTCCAAACATCTAAGGTATGCCATTGTCTTTCCAGGGCATGGGAAGGTCCTGGACAAAAGTTAGGTAAGATAATCTCCTGGGCTCAATGAAACCAAGTGTTAATTTTTGGACAAGGGGTCTAATATGAGCACCACTTTGTCCGAATGGAATATGCAGAGGTTGTCTCTAACTGACAGAGCAGCTAACTCCAAAATACGTCTTGCCAATGTTATGACCACTAGAAACACGACTTTAAGTGTCATATAATGGAGAGCAGTAGTCGTCAGCGGCTCAAAGGGTGCTAACGTGAGCACTTGCAGAACCGTAGTCAGATCCCAAGTGGGATATTTATGGACCACAGGTGGACTAAGTTAGCCGCCCCTCTGATAAATTGCCGAATCACCAAGTGATAAGATAGGGGTTCCCATACCCTGCCAGTCAACACCATGGAGAGGGCCGCCACTTGCCTCCAGATGGTGTTATGCGAGCCAGGCCCCCTGCCAGAAAGTGACTTGGAAAGTGAGGGGGAAGGGCCATCAGGACTTACCTCGGGAGCACCGGCTTAGCTCCAGGAGCCAGAGGCAGGCCAGGTGGAGGAGATAATGAGGCCTCCATCCCCTGACTTCCCTCCCCCCCCCAGGCTATGCCTCCAGACCCAGCTGATGGCAATCAGGCCTGGCTGGACCCTAGGTTTCGTAGGCAGGAGAGGCGGGAACAACAGAAGCAGGGGAGGCAGGCCTAGAAAGTGCTTAGTCATGGAGCCATCCCCCACAGGATATAAAAGCAGTGAGGGCTGCTATGCCTCTTCGTAGCAGGCAAATCAACTGCTTGACTAGAGCTGAAGTACTGTTGTTGACTCATCGGCATCAAGGGAGATAACAGAGACACTTGGCAGATGCTCGCTAGTTTACTGCCAGAGCTGATAGTGCCAGCTAATTAAGTCATTGCTCGGACTGAGGCGAGGGGGGGCAGAACAGAGAGACCCCTATCCAGCCCATCCTGGAGGGTCTAGGACTTGTGGCACAGAAGCCGCAATAGGGTGATCTTTTTCAAGCACCAAGTGGTGAATGCCTTCCAGGTGGCGTTGTAAATCCGGGTAGTTTATGACCTCCGGGAGGCCTGAATAGTCTGTATGACCCTGGAGGAATATTTGGCCTGCCTCAGGAGATTCCCCCTCAAGTGTGAGATGGTCAGCGGGAGACATTGAGGCTCCAGGTGGACTAGGACCCCCTGGCTGAGAGAAACCTTCTCCTGAGGGATCCTCCAGGGCCACGACACTGATAGACTCACCAGGTCCAGGTACCATGGGTGCCTGGGCCAATGAGGAGCCACCAGCAGAACCTCCGCCCTTTCCACTAGAACCTTCCTGATGACTGCAGGAATGAGGGAAAGGGGTGGAAAGGCATACAGAAGGCCACTTGGCCAAGGGCTGCGCAATGCGTTGGTCCCTTCTGATCCCAGGGTCGGGAACCTGGTGAAGCGTGGGACTTGGGCATTTGCCAGGGAGGCGAACAGGTCCATGATCAGGTAACCAAATCTCTGAGACATCTCCTGAAAGATGCCTGGGTGAAGTCTCCATTCGGGATGGTCGATCGTGTGCCTGCTCAAGGAGTCTGCCTGCACATTTGTGGACCCAGCAATGTGCTCCGCCTAAGTATCCAGGTGATTCACTTCGGTCATGAACGCCCTTGAGTGGCTGTCCCCTTGTCGATTTATGTGGGTTTTCTCCACTACATTGTCGGTCATAATCAGGACATGATGATCCCGGACTAGATCCTGAAAGTGGTGATGGACCAGATGTACTGTCCAGAGCTCCAGCCAATTTATGTTGTTGGCAAGTTCCACCGGTGTCCAAAGCCCCTGCACCATACGTCTGCAGGTGGGCGCCCCAGCCGACAAGGCTGGCATCCGATATAATCACCAACCTGTCAGGCTCTTGGAAGAGACAGCCCTTGGTCAGAACCAGTGACAGCCATCATCGAAGAGAGCGAAGAACCACTGATGACACCAGAATCCTGACCCGTGTGTTGCTTCTCCCAGACTGCTGGAAGGGAAGCAGAAGCCACTTCAGGGGACGGGCGTGCAGCTGTGACCAGGGAACAATAGAAACGCACTAAGCCATTTCCCCCAGCAGTTGAGATAGCAGGGCCATGGACACCATGCACCTCTCCCGCACCTGATTCACCAGAGCCGTTAAGCTGTGCCCCAAGATGTAGAATTTGTGTCGTTAGCACCAGATGGCTCTTTTTGAAATTTACAGAGAAGCCATGGGCTTGTAATATTTGAATTGTCATACATACATTCTCTGCCACTCGAGACAAGGCCTGGACAAGGATGTCGTCGAGGTAGCACTGGAGCCTTACCGGGATGGATCGCAGGTGAGTTGCCAGTGCCACCAGAATCTTGATAAAACACTGGGGGGATGAAGCCAGCCCGAAGGGTAAGGCCTGGTACTGATAGTGACTTGTCCCTAATAAAATCTCAGGAAGCAATGATGTGCCAGCAGAATCGGCACATAGACGCAGGTCTCTCTGAGATCGATGTGGACCAGGAAGTTGGTCACCTGTATGCAGGGAGCACATCTTGAATTTCCTGTAGACCAAATGGTGTTCAGAAGTTTTAGGTCCAGAATCGCTCTCCCCCCACCCACCCCAAATGCTTTGGAATGGTGAACAGGATGGAATAAAACCCCTGTCTCCTTTGGTCCTGCGGTACCGGCTCTATGGCCTGAATATCCAACAAGTGTTGGATGGCCATTGCCATTAGGCCCCGTTTGTCAATGTTGTTGGAAACAGGGCACCAGACAAAGCGATTCAGGGGCATAACTTGGTGTAGGCGCGCTTCTTGTGTTTTTTTGTTGTTGTTGTTTTATTTACATTTATATCCCGCCCTTCTCCGAAGACTCAGGGCGGCTTACATTGTGTAAGGCAATAGTCTCATTCTATTTGTATATTTATATACAAAGTCAACTTATTGCCCCCCCAACAATCTGGGTCCTCATTTTACCTACCTTATAAAGGATGGAAGGCTGAGTCAACCTTGGGCCTGGTGGGACTTGAGCCTGCAGTAATTGCAAGCAGCTATGTTTAATAACAGGCTTCTTACAGCCTGAGCCACACCGCGGCCCAGCGGCAACTTCACTTGCAACTGGCTGAGCTAGAGCAAGAAAGTGAGATTAAAAAAGGGAGTGGTCATGGCCGCCTTCATCGCCCATGCTGCAGCTTGGTAGGTCTTACAGAGGACAAGTTCGGCTTTCTTGTCTTCAGCCCTTAGGTTGTCAGCCAAATCCCTGACCACAATAGAGGATGAGGAGGCGAGGTTCCCACAGGTTTATCCACCGGCAGCTGTAAAAGGTCAGCCAGATCCTCACCAGCATATAAAAACATCTGTCATTGCCTATAGGAGTGGGAAAGGCTCCAGGGTGATCCCATTTTTTCTGGATAACCTCCAGAAGTAGTTTTCGGGTAGGGATCTCCTCCTGTGCTGACTTAGGCTCATAAAAGAGGCCTGCAGCTGGGTCTTGAGGAGCCTCTGATGACGTTGCCTGCAATCCCAATTTGGTAGTGGATTTAGCCTTGTGAAGTAAAGGCTTAAAAAAGGACTGGAGGGAAGAGTCCAGTAAAGGCCGGAGCATCCGGCACCATGTCCTCATCCTCTAGTTCTCTGGGCCCATCATCACCCCAAAGGGAATCGTGACTTCCCACTGAAGGGCTGCAGGAATAATGTTTCTGACAGTCAGGTCTGCTGACTGAGGGCAAGGAATGAGGAAAACACAACATGCCTTCCTATGAAATGGAGTCAGAGTGGTAGGCTTGCTGCAAGCCTGCAGCAATATCTTGGGAAATGGCCTGAGAAATCATAAGTCTCATATCCTGAGATATGTCAGGTCCCTGACTTTCCCCTGGGTGGAGCCCTACTGCAATGGACGCAATTGCATTGACAGGAGCAGACCTGTCAGAAATTTCCTGTCTGCCAGTTGCTATGCAAGCAAAAGGATCTAGGATTTTTTCTCTTCTATCAAGCTGTAAGGAGGCAGAAGGAGATAAATGCTCCCTCTAGTGGTTCCTTCAGCAGAACTGCATCTTGTGGCTGAGCCACCGGTTCCACTTGAAAAGCATGCGAAGTTCCTGGAGCTGTCAAGGAAGAACCTGGCAGCTTGCCATGTTTTTGGCAGCCCTTGAAAATTGGTTTTCAAGGGCTTTCAGGCATCTCTGAACATCCTTTTCCTCTGCGCTGGTATTTCTGGAGGACCTGAGAGCTTTGGTCTTAATCGGCTGCTTTTCTTGAAGCTGACCTGGATTTGGCAGAGCCCTTGTTGACATGTTCTACAGAAGCAGGGGAGTGACCGTTAGCTCTGTTCTTGTCCTCAGGGGAGCTGTCCGCCATTTTGACAGCTCAGCTCTGACAGGGAAGGCTGAGAAACAGTCAAAGGCTCTGCAGGAGGGCAGCCTGCTCTATGACGGCAGAAAAAATGGTGGTGACTCTGTCAGCACCTGAACTAGCCAGCACACATACCACAGCAAGTCAAAAGTCTACAAACATCTAAAAACAAGCCGTTTCAAGCAGCGCTATCAAAACCTGGCCCCGAAACTGGCATGGCACTGCAAAGCGGCTTGACAGCTCTTAAAAATGGCTCATGCAGCTCCGAAAACTGCAGCAGCAACAATAGCATGATCCCAGCGCTCCCATGGGTCGGTGGCTGTGCCAGAAGAACTGGGTTAGCCAGCACGTTTCCACCGGTCCCAGTCCAAGGGTTTTCAGGCTGGCAGCATTGCCAGAATTGGATTGTCCAGCATGACCAACACAGGGCAAGAGCTCCTGCTGCCTCCGCAAATCTCCAAAGTCTAAAACACAAAGAAGAAACTTGTTCCCTAAAAATCCAAGAATGGATTCACTGATGTTTTCCAGACTGTCCAAAATGTCTCTCTTGGGCAAGACTGAGTTGAAAACTGAGCCAGAGGAAGAGGCACCTGGGCATGGCTTCAATTTATCTCTCAGTCTCTGGGCAGAAAGGACATCATTGAACCCATTCTTGGACCCTCCCACAATCACACTGGAGAATTAGAGCTTTTTGTAAATCAGCAACTCTATATTCATTGAAGAAAAAAACGATACTCTTAAAGAAAAAAAACACCACTCCTATTGTAAAACATGGAAGAGGTTCAGAACCAAGTGCTTTGAATCTCTTCAGAGCTCAATTAAATGAGATTTTCAATGCCCAATATTAGAAAGGTCTGTCTCAGTCACAAATCATGGGTACTCCAGCACTATAATGATCCAAAACATGCATCTAAGAGAACCCAAGAATAGCTGAAAAACAAAAGTTGGATAGTTTTGAAGAGACCTGTTACAAGTCCTGTCTGAATCCAATCTAACCCCTATGGAAAGAGAAAAGGAACCCATCAAACTTAAGGCAAATGGACCAAGAATGGATTTGCTGTTTTAAAAAGGGGATAGGTTGAGAAATATATGTCTTATTCAGAGCTACAGAAAGTGCTTGATTGCAGATGTTATTTCAAAAGGGTATACTATGCAATATTGAGTTAGGTCTCACTAATTACATCCATGTCATTTTCATTTGTTTTATCTGCAAGAAAATATATAGTCATATATCAAAGGCAAAGTGTCTGCTCTATGACATCAGAGAACAAAGATTGGTGGATTTGTGTCAGTTTCAACATGTTTCATGATTAACTGGGATCCTCTGGAAAAAAATGGAGGGATACCAATACTTTTGACTGTGTCTGTAAATGTCAAATGAATACCACGGAGATGTCTTCGGACAGCGCTGGCTCTTTGGCTTTGAAACGGAGATGAGCACCGCCCCCTAGAGTCGGCAACGACTAGCACGTATTTGCAAGGGGAACCTTTACCTTATTAGTTTCTTATTAAAGTGAATAAGGAAGAGTCAGATTCCTAATCTCCAGCTCCAAGTACATCCTTCTGTTTTGCTTGGGTAAGTAGCTGTCAATGTAACTTCACAACCGACATGAAACAATTGCATTTTTTATTTGAGGGCAAAAATATTCTCCAAAAAACTCTAGGCCTTTGATATTTCAATCTGAAAGTTGGATTTCAGAGCAGAAGATAAAAAAACAAACCTAATAACAATTCTAGTCCATGCGATAAGGCATACAGTTAAGTGTACAGCTCAGGTTCTTTTGCATGTTATTAACCCAACCTACTTACCCAAAAGTTTAAAAATTACCTTTATTAATTTGGCCAAAAATCCTCCCTCTTAATAAAATTGCCCTGTACTTTATGATTCTGTACAGAAGCATCCAGGAACAATGCATGGGTATGGTGACTGGAGATGGTAAATATTGGTGGGATGTTTTGAAGTGTCAACCAGCTTCACCATGTTTTTTCTTTTTATTCTTTACTTTGCGGGGGGGGGGGTGATTGTTTCTTTTATTTTTATTGTATTGTGGGCCATCCAAAATCATTTGAAGTTGGGCAACATTACATTTAATGAAATAATAAATGAAACCCATGAAGATAATGCCCTCCCTAACCTCTTCCACAAACAATGAAGGTAAAAGAGTGTAGGATTTGGTGGGGGGCAGGGGGCAGAAAGGATAGCCTGAGCATCATTATTTTTCTTCTGTAAAATTTTTCTATACCAATTTATAGAAGAGCAATTTTTCCACTATTTAAGACTTAAATCTAATTTCTATTTTATACTAAGTACAAGTAGATGTTTGCTCTTGGAGACTGTTGTGGTCCACCAGCAGCCTACAGAGCTGGCAGCGGAGTCGGACAGTGAGGAGGCTGGAGAGGACAATGGGCCAGTCCCAAAGTCAGGGGAAGGCCCGAACGAGGGCTTTGCGTCGGAGGCAGAGATGGGGCCAGGGCCATGTGGGAGCGATCCACAGCCACTCCAGAGCCTCCAGAGGAAGGCAACATCGCTACAATTGTTTCTTGTCAGCATCTCGTTTCTGAATTTCGTGGGGCTTTGCCAAGAAAAGCCTTTGGTAGGGTGACAAAGATAACGGTTTGTGATAAGGCCGAGGGACTTTTTCTGAAGGACTTGTTTTGGAATTAATTTGGACTAAGCTGAGAATGAAGTAATTCTCAGCTGTTCTAATAAAATATATTTGTTTAGGACTGATTGTGTCTGGTAATAACTACTTGGGCCTAAGTCACAACAGAAACTAGGACATTCTCATCAGCAATTTTTCAACAATGCAATCCTTATGGTTGTGATGGCATCAAAAAGACTCAAATTATCAGTAAAGGCTTACTATAGCTAGGTCTCAAAATTCAAAATAATGCTATTCCTTATAGAGGCATAGTCTGGAGGGGAACAATGGAATGTGAAATGTGTGAAGGTAATATTGAACTGTATTTGACACCCAGCATGCAAAGGCAATCGGAGGTGGCAAATATAACTAACAGAAAGCATTCTGAATTTCAGCTTTCTGCGTAATATTATTTACAGTCATCAACACCAGATTCAAATTAGAATTCAGGCATGCCGGGGAAATTTCTCTTACCTGAGTGTGAAAGTTTGAAATGGTGGTTGTTTCAATGTCTTTTTTGCCAAGGATTTCCATTTTCACTGGAGTGCTAGGGAAATTGAAAGCAAAGTAATCCAAGAAGTCTGGCAAGTATGCAGCTGCCCCATGAACTATCGCTAGAGCATAATAAGCTGCATTTTTCTCGTTTTCACTGAATGTCAAAGCAAGAAACTCTTCTGCAAATCTCTCCATCTCCACTGGAGACAAAAATGAGAGTTCATCCATATAGGCATGAAGAACTAGAGCTCCTCCATTTGATTGATGTTCTTCATGAATAAAATTACTAAATTTAGTGCCTGTTTTTAAGAAGCTGTTGCGAACAGAATGCTCCTGGTGGGTAGTAAATGGAGACTGCACCCCCTGGGGTATCCTATATTCCTCCATGCCCACATTCAACTGACACAGCTGCTCATCTTTTAGATACCTAAAAGATTCCTTGTTCTCTTCCAAATTATCACTCTCCCCTGGAGTCAAAGTCTCTTTGCTGATACGGGTAAGACCAGCACATACTGTCTGTACTTCTTTGTTGTACACTTTCAGATGCCTCCCTCTCATGTCTTCTCTGTGTTTCTTTTTCTTTTTCTTCTTTATTTTCTTTACAATAAGACTGTCAGATCTTTCTGTCTTGCCATTTTCATCTCGGGTTTCTAAAAGTAGTAAAAAAAATAAGATATTTATGTTGCAAAACAGTTATATTTAATAAAAGTATGTATTTTTTCAATAATGCACCAATATTTCACTAAAATGTTAATATAAAGGTTTACTTTTAAAAATTGGCTACTGTTATATAAGAAAATGCTTTTTACTTTTACATACTTATACATATATACACACATAATACATAAATATGTACTAGCCATTTCTATAACAACAAACATATCTAATCAGCAAAACCCAAAGTCAAAGTTTCTTTTTTTTTCCATCTCAAGCATAAAATCCAGAAGTGGTTTATCAGCAGAAACAAGTTGAATGAGGTTTTTTCCTTGGATTAAAGCAGTTAATTTAGCCTGTTATTTCCATTAGCTTTTCAGCCAGGTGCCATTGTGAAAATTAAAGTATCCTTTTTGTGTATAAAGCATTCTTGTTGCTGTCCCCCGCCCAGCTGAGCCGCACAATCATCAGAGATTTTTGCTACCGGTTCTCCGAACCACCCACTGCGTCGCTACCAGATCAGGCAATCCAGTCCGAACCGGAAACATTTCACCCCTGCTTTCAATGAAGAATACTGTATACTTGAATCCTCAAACCTTTGACAGGACCAATGGAATCACTGCCATCTATGTATTTAGTGACATTCAAACTGTATGAACATGGTAAGGAAAAACTGCTTTTACAGAATCTTGATTTTATTGTTAATTATAAATCTTAGTATTTTGTAAAATTTGTCAGTTCCAGTTATTAACTGTGCACCTTTATCTTGGCACAATTGGAATTTACTATCCAAATTAATCTTCTATTTTTGCATTGATGACATTTGTGCCTAGTGTTTGTTCTTGGACAGCAAAAGCATTTTGCTGTTTCCATTTTTAACACATCATTCTTAAACTGAGGCAGGAGGATACGGATGATCCTTCTTTTACCGACAATATGGCGTTATGATAAGGTTTGATATCTTTTAATCATTTGCTTCCTTAACCTCACTATAAATGAGGAACTACAAAGTGCCAGCTTTACGGGAATATTGCTTAAACTTACAAGAACTTTATTTACAAAGTTATGCTCTTACATTTAATTTTTACAAATACCTCTTTTTTCTGAGATTGATTTAATAAAAGTTTATTTACTTGCTTCAAAGCAATATAAAGGCCTCATTTTTCTTTTTTTCTAAAGTTTATCTGTAAAGTTCTCACTCAACCTCTTTTTTTGGAAGACATCATCTATTAACATCACTGTGAGGATGTAGGGCAGTACTCATAATCATCAATCTTCTGATTTGATCAGTTATCAATCATCTGAGTCGAACTGAGTATTCCTGCAGTATATTGAGTTATCAGTATTGCCCATGAACTCATGGCTCTGGTTGTACTTCCACCATTTAGGCTAAATTTTAGAATTTTTAATAATTGTTTGCAATTTACTGAGTCTCTTTTTCCTTTTACTATATTTGGTTGCACAGAATACCTGATGTTTCCAAGATCCCCAAATTCAAGCTTGTTCAGCTGCTAGACTGATGTTTCCTTTATGATCTGAATAATTTTTTGTGAATTACTGATTTTTTTTCACTTCAATTATAACAAATTAAAATATAGTAGTATCACTACTAAATATCTGATAATTAGGTAATTATTCCTGTTCATCTTTTGATGGCATTGATATGTAAAGAGAGACTTTTAGATGTTGTTTGAAAACTGATAGCCATGATTTGCCTTATTCAGCATCCTTGGCAATAGGCCCATCACTAAATTAAATAAAGGTGAAAACTGAGCACTTGAGGCTGGTTTGGTCAAAGAAAATTTCAGTCAGCTGGAGGTAGCAGAAGAGAAGGAGCTAGATCCAGGTTCTACTGTTTTCCTTAAAGCATACTGAGTTGGGCACAAAGCAGAACAGAAGAATTCTGCAAGACTTCTTGTATGACAAGGGCATGGTTCATTTAAGAGCCTTTGCTGTCCAGCTGTTCTCTAGTGGGAGCTATCACTCTATTTGCCAGAGCTCTATGCTTTGCCTGTTTAACCTGTTCCTTTAAAAACCCTGTTCCTTGGAACATGACCCAATTTTGGACTCATGCACTTCTAGTGTATGACCTGACTTGCTTCTGTCCCCAGCCTTGGACTCCAGCCATTTGGAAGTCTCTGTAGGCAAGCTGGTAGGGATTTGGGGCTTTACTGCTTTGTATGTGCATTTACACATACACCCTGTTGGCCACAGCCTATATTTACTAAATCCTAGGTAAACCTCCTTGCAATTACTTGGGGCATACATGTCTGATCAGGATAATAATGACTCACCTTGAAAGAACCCCCTTTTTGACTCCACATAATTGATCGTTATTTACAATTAACTTTTTAACTGAGTTTTCAACTTTTCCATGCTTTTATTGTTTCTACAAAATCTTAAATTCTGATTGATACAAAAAATGTGCATACTTTTCATAATATAGCCATTTGAAAGAAGTCAAATGCCTTCTTGTAATCAATCCAAGCAATACATAAATTCATTTTTTCATTAAATTATTTAGAATTGTTTTATTAATAAAATACAAGTTTTGACTCATTGTGATTTTTCAGTTTCCTTTTTGTTCAATTGCATAGTCAGAAATTTCCTTTAGATAAACATACAGTGAATTCACTATTATTCCAGTAAGCATTTTGAATGTGGTAGGCAAACAAGTTATTGATCTTTAGTTTTCAGATATAAATTATTCTTTTATTAAAAAGATTCTTTCAGATTCATCCAGGCTCGATTTGTTCCATTCTTTAGTGCAACATGAAAATGATCGGGTAATTGTGCATGTTTGCTAACCGAGTAGCTACCTGGCATTGACGTTAAAATCTATCCAACACATCAGTCCCAGATATATTTGTTGTTTTCTCTGACTGTTTCTATCTATTAATCCCATTACAATTAAAATGTCCATAGCTTTTTTTCCTTTTTATTGCATTTTTGAAATTTAACTATATTGTATCCGCTTTCATTTTATAATTATCTTCTTCTTGCAAAATGCATTTTTTATTATCAAGTTTCAGGGTTTTATTTTTCTTTTATGGTGCTTTGAGTCAATATCCCTATAGAACTTATGATTTATTCTAAATTGTAAATTTTGTTTGCATAGATTTAGGCCCTTTGATTTTTCCTGACAATGCCATGATTTTCAGTTTCAGTTTTGCTTGAACTTTAGCTGTGCTTTTGGTTCTGATGTCACATTGCATTTTTAGATCCAATTTTCAGTTTTTCAGTTTTTATTAGGTTTTTAACCCGCCCTCATTATTTTTACAAATCTTAAATTTTAAGTTTTTTTCAAATTGTTCAGATTCCAAATTTTGAATATATTAAAAGAAGTTTTTAACATTTTCCCTAAAGCTATTTTTGCTGTTGATGCTTTTATTAATCTTTTTCTGACACAGTTCGTGCTCTTTTGTTATTTAGGCTCGAGTTTTCAATTCCTAAAGAAAGCTTTTCTCATTTTTACAGCTGTCTGGACCCTGTTAAAATGATATGCTGTCCCATGCCTTGTCTTGGTTGACTCTTATCTTATGGAATACATGCAATATCAGTTTCAATTATTATTTTTTTAAAAAATCCTGAGCATTTGAACATGCTATATTGTGACAAGATCATGGCCACCATTTAAGATTAAAGCTAGGATTAATAAATTTGATCAGATGGGCATATTCTTTACCTCAAATGGTGGCACAGTGGTTTGAAGCAGTATTGCAGGCAGATTTTGCCCACAGCCAGGAGTTCGAGCCTGACAGGCTCAAGGTTGACTCAGCCTTCCATCCTTCTGAGGTCAGTAGAATGACCCAGATTGTTAGAGGCAATATGCTGACATTTGTTAACCACCCAGAGAGTGCTGTAAAGCACTACAGAGTGCTTTAAGTAGTATATAAGTCTAAGTGCTATTGCTAGTTATAGGCAACATCTGCCACCTTTAGTTATTATCTGAAGGATACATTATTTCAGTGTTTGCTAGTTATAAAGCACGTATGCAGGATACATATATAAAATTCATATCCACATTCCGTTGATTCACCCCATTCCATTAGATTTCTAGTAAATCCTCTTGTTATTAATGAAAAGCTACAAGCAGACATTTATAACCAGGTTGATGAAAGATTGGTGAAGACAATCAGCACCATCAAAAAAATAAGATACTACTTGTTACATAGACAAAATATCTGTTCAGGAAAAGTATCCCTAGGAAAACGGGCTAACATGTTTAGCTAGGGATATTGTGTTAATCTTTGTTTTTTTCTGCTGTGCTAGAGTTTTGATTTTATATACAAGGTAGAACACTTTGTGTTCATAAAGTTGTATTTCTGTATTTTTCTGCCCCAATGTCTTTTTTTCCACATTTGTAGCAGAGTGATACCAGTTTGTGGTCTGCCTCATCTCTTTTGCACTAAATTTAAGAGGAAGACATGAAGTAAGGCATACTCTGGATAGCAGGAACCGGAACTACCAAAGCACTAACCAAAGCAGGAGGTGGAATCAGGTGCAGGACCTAGAGAGCTTCTGGAAGAGGTTTGATACTTCCAATCTACTGCCATATGGGTTTAGCCATTCTACCACATCATTGTACCTATTTTTTTATTTGTAACCAAGTACTACTACCACTGGCACAGATATTTAGCATAGTATTTTTCAAATTTCTAGCTAATTTAAACCGACCTGCCTACACTACTATCTTATTGGCATATATGTGAAACAGAGAGCACGTCCAAGAATATATTGACAGTTCTTCACTATAATCTCTTACCTAGTAATCTCAATTTGACTTCCACAACTGGCTGCTTATTTTTTTTCTTGTATTATTGGTACCAAACTATACCACACCACTGCCTCTTCCTCAGCACTATCTAGAACCTATCTAAACATCCACCTCTCCAGATCAGGCAGGGCAGGTATGGGATCTCCATATCAATCACAAACACACATGACATAGTAGAGGGCCAGATTATTTTTTTTTCAATATAAGTGGAACTCCATTAGAAAGTTCACTGAAAAACAAAAAGTAGGGATGCTCATCTTTTCTTCAATGCAATTTTTGTGAGCATTATTTTGAGCAAATGTCTCAGCATAGTTCTTTTGTACACTATGGGTTCTTTGCTGCTTGGTAGCTTTTCTTTTAAGACACTACCTGGAATGAGCCTGGACTATTTTTCTCATATTAGAAAATCAACATTAGCATTGCCTATTGCTGAGGTTCATATTTAGGAAGTGCTGATTATACCTATGTCATTCAAGCATCAAACAAGCCACTTGGTTTAAAATGCTGTTTTGTTATCTTATATATGTCTGTGTGACAGTAAACAACTCTAGTGATTCCTGGTTTGAGTAGTCTTCTATTTATAATGCAAACAAAAGAGCTAGATAATCATGAAAATTTTATTGCTATATATGATAGCCTAAATTGGTCAATTTAATTAGTAATTAAACTGCTATTTTTAGCAATTGCTGAACTTTTTATATACGTTTCATGTAATATTCATATTATAACTCGTGAGTTATAATCATATACATATACATATCACAACATATAGTTGTGAATGCTCCAACACTGGAAATTTTTAAGAAAATTTTGGATAGCCATTTGTCTGAAATGGTGTAGTGTTTCCTGCCTGGGCAGGGGGTTGGACTAGAAGACCTCCAAGGTCCCTTCCAACTCTGTTATTATGTTGTTATATGGAGTTTATACAGGCTAACACAGAATGGATGTTAATGAACTTTGCAGCATATAGATTTTAACATTCGAGCCACTTTAACTTAGAAGACATGACTTGATAGTATTTCCCAAATCATTTTGTATTAAGTAATAGTTTGTAGCAAAAGTTTGTAGTTAGAAAAAAGCATGTGTGCTTTTAAGCATTGAAGTCTTTTTTTAAAAACCAGAAACCTGAAGATAGCAATGTTTATTCTTGTAGCATAGCACATCCACATAATTTTTAATCGTTTAGACTAGAGTCACAACAGTAACATTAAAAGAACAAAACCAAAACTATATTTGTTTAAAAAATTTAACTTCTAGTGAAGACTTTCAACAAGTTTAAACATATTTATCCATGTTGCAGATTTAACCTAGTCACTGATATTCCCCCCCCCCAAAAAAACACAGCCATTTATTTATTTTCCCACTGTAGCATATACAATAACTGAATTTGTTTCATTTACAAACATGTTTGGACCAATTAAGAATTCTGGCATAATACACAATCTCCTAGTTCAAGGAACAGATCTCACTATTAACCCAAATCAAAATAAATCTTAGTTAGAAACAAGTAAGGCACTAACATAAGTGAACTTTAGATCACCTTTCATCCCTTGACAAAACTGGCAATAGAATAAATACATTATGTACAGTATGTCTAGAGAAGATGTATTTATATGCATGTTTGCGTGCCTCTCTCCATATCTATATATAGACACATACGTTTCTTTTTCTGGAAAGAGCAGCACGAATGTAATGCATTAAAAAAAAAGGATCCTGTCGCTGTCGCGGATCCTGAGTTTACAGCAACCTCCATTTAAGGAAAGTGACAAACTTAAGGAAAGCTCTCCGACAAGTGTAAAGAGGGCTGAGGGCTTTCGCTCGCCAAGTCTTTTTCATAGGGAGGAACGCTGAACTTTTTTTTCTACCACTACCAAATCTTCGGGGGGCTCTTTCGTTCCTGGGTTTATAATTCACGACGAATTCCTTAATGTCAAGTTAGGTCAAAGAAGCCCGTCAAAGGCCCCTTGAAACTGAGCTTGGCGGGCGTGCCGAAGTCAGGAGCGGGTCGCTGACAAGAGACGTTTGGGGAGCGGAACGAGGCGCGCGCTCGCCCAAAGGAACCAGTAGCATCCTGGGCGGAGGGGGGGGGAGAAAAAGAGACAAACTAATCCACCCACCCCAAGTCCGAACCGTCCCGGCCCCTCGCTCCAACTCACCTCTCTTGCTGGGCCGCCCAAGAGCCCCGTCCCCGGAGCTTCCCCGCCTACCCTTGTGGGGCTTCTCTCCAGAGGAACGGCCAGGCTCCGAGTCCCCACTGTCCGGACGGTGCCGGTGTCGGTGGTGATGTCGTCGCTCGCAGTGCAGGGCCTGCGGGGGCAGGCTGAGAGGGGAGAAAGTGAAAAGCCCAGCGGAGGCGGAAGGCACGGCAGGAGTCGCCGAGAGGCCGGGAACGGAGGCCGGCGGCAGCGGCTCTGCCTGAGAGGGCCTCACCGTAAGCGGGGGCTGGCTCAACTTCGCCCTCTTGCAGCTCCCGGCATCCCCGAGAGGACCTTTCCGCTTCCTCCCTCCTCCCCTCGGTCGACCAGGCCGGTCGCCGAGTGGCAGCGAAGGCGTCTCTTCCGCGCCCCGGGACACGGCGCGTACCGCAGCGACCTGCGCAGCCATTTCGCTCTCTCCCTCACACACATTTAAATGGCCCGAGCGCCTGTAAACGCTGCGCAGGCGTCGCTTGACACTCTCTGGGAATTGTGGTCCAATCTTGCACGTCGGGATCTGTAGTTTTCGTTGACTGGACGTATGCTTCTTTATGCAAAGGTTGCTGGGAAATGAAGTTTTCGCTCCAGCTTTCAGTAGTTTTCAACGAAGAGGAGCGTGCAGGGAGTCACGCAGCACGGCCCCGTCACGTAGACCTTGGGCTTCCGGGGGGGCCACGGAGTGGAGGTAACTTTCAACCATGCGTGAGTGGGCGGGGGAATCTCGCTGCTTTAATGGAGCATGCGTATTAGTTCAGCTTTGGATCTTTTCTATGCCGAGGTTAGATACTGGGAATTGTTACGCAAGTTGGGATTTCTAAGCACATGCAGAGTGCATATGATCGCCGTTAATATATGTAATTCAGATAACGGCTTCCGTTTCATTGGGGCCTAATTGAGTAGTCAGTGTTTTATAGGTGCTTAAAACCAGCCACGGGAATATGTGTTGTGTAAATGCACAGACTAGACTAGGGTGCTGAAAATGCCAAAGTCCTGAAACGTACATGCGCGAAAATAAACAGCACTTTGGAATGTTTCGATAGTCGAACGATTACCAAGGCTAGGAATGAGCGCTCAGGCTACTTTACGTTGCTTATTTTATGCTTAGCCATGGCAATTGAGTCACTGGATGAGAATTAATAGATAATAGATTTCCGTGAAATTAGAAATATAATTAGAAGAGGCGGACCAAACCCCAAACGTTTTTTGACTGGCGTACAGCTCTTCTCTCTAATTATTAATAGTTTTCCTCAATTTACTGGTTCTGTAGGATGTTCTTTGCTACAATGTTAATTGTCTGCTCATATTCAGTGAGATATGGTAGCACGTGTTTTGAAGGCTGCATTTCATCCAACTGCTTTTGATGTACATTTTAAGTGTATTGTGCACATTCTGCAATTTATCCTGTCTTAATGTTATGATTTTAACTCAAGTCTGCTGCTTGTTTTTCGCTTAATTCCCACAGCACTGTCTCATTTCTCATCTCATCTTTCCTACTATCTTCTCCAATTGGCTCCTTCTGATTTATCAATTGCTGTTTGTAACTTGTGATTAATTATTGTAACTGATTTATGATCTATGACCTATTACTTGCTGTTTAGATGTACACTGTGAGTTTATGCACCAGAGACAAAATCCTTGTATGTCCAATGACACTTGTCCAGTGATGGGATTCAAGTAATTTAACAACCAGTTCTCTGCCCTAATGATTTCTTCCAACAACCAGTTTGCCAAACTGCTCACAAAGTTAACAACCGGTTCTCCCGAAGTGGTGCGAACTGGCTGAATCCCACCACTGCACTTGTCCAATAAAGAATTCTATTCTATTCTATTCTATTCTATTCTATTCTATTCTATTCCATTCTATTCTTATTTTCTATCCTAATTTAAGCAGGTCTCTGGTGGAAATTTATTCTGCTTTCTTAAAACTTTCCAAAACAAAGTTACTTTTTCCACCAGTTCCAGAGCATTTGAACTTTTCATCCTCAAAAGGCTACGCATATTTCATAAAGGGCAAAACAACAGTACTCAGACTGATACATGTAATCCACATACAATAGTGATGCAAATACATCACTATTGGTATAACAATGGGATAACAATGTAGCAGGAAAAGTGCGCTAGTCTGCAGTGACAAAAAAATCAGAATAATGTGGTTTGATTGTAATTTAAACTGAGATGGGAAGGGAAGAAATCTGTAACCTGCACTGCCACCACCGTCCTATATAGTCATTCTATGCTTCTGATAAATTGAACAGCAGTTCATAAAAGTTTATACCTTTTAATAAAATTTGTTAATTGGAAAAGGTGCTACCAGATGCCTAAAACAGTTTCTCATGAGATTAAAAGACAATACCTAAAAGTTACAGAAATTAACGGAAATGTATAGACTGAGTGATGTTTGAGAAATGATGAATCCCTCAACAGAAAGATTTACATATTATTCAGGTAGGGACTCTTCTTATCCAAGGATAGATTATCTTTCAGGTTTTAAAACTTTTTAAATTGACTATAGTGAGTTAAAATTGCACCAATAGGAATTTCAGTTAAATCTGAATTTAATTTGGATGAAAGCATCCCAGTCCAGTTCAGTTAATGAAGAGCCTGTGGCCTTAAAGAGTTTGTTACAATAATAAGATACTACATAACAAAGAAGAAATCAAATTGCAAATGGGTTAATTGTCTTGGTTAATATACAGTAGCTCCAGCTCAGCGCTTTTTTAATATGAAGGATATAAGAAGGATTCCGCATCTCACTGCATAAAATACTTTATTTGAGAAATTAAATATTAATTACCTAAAATACATTTATTATTGGAAAAGAAAGGCTATCTCCCTGTGGATCCAAAAGAATATTTAGATATAGACATGTGGTGGTGGGGGGGAATATTAGATAGAAAATGACGAACTATTTTTGATATTATGTTGTTTCTTTCTTAATAGCCTTTTCAGACATATGACTTTTCTCATTATTACTGATAGCATTTCTGTGAATTGCTAAATTGTACATATGATAATCTCCAAGTACTATTAACTCTTATAGGGTAGTTGCTCAACTATTGTGGATGGTGTCTAATTTCAATATATAACTATACAGTTATGTAAATAACCATTCAGTCTTATTCAAAATCTTTTGAGTTTTTGCTCCAAGCACAAGTGACCTGGCTGAAATTACCCTACTTTGAACACATTGTTCAAATTGTCCATCTGGCTGACAAAGGTCTCATGTTGGGAAAGGTGGAAGAAAAAAGAAAAGGGTGACCAGCAGTCATTGCATCAAGCTGAATTAACTGCCTTAAACTCTGCTGGCAACTGATTTGCTCCAAGATAATATGTGGGAGCTTTCTGCAATATAATTCATGCACACTATCTTGCAGCTACACAAATTATTTCAGTGGGAATCTCTCTAAAAGGCATTCAAATGTTCTGTGACAACAGGATTCCTTCCACTAAAGATACACGTATCTTTTGTTTTGAAAACAATGGAGGCAATAGCCCAAACCCAGTACTCTAAATTGAAAGTTTCACATGGATAGTCCAGTCTATATTCTCTGCTTGTAATCCAGATGAATCCTTGTCATCCAGTGCTGAGTTACAGTTTTTTTTCAAATGAAAATTAGTCCCATATCAATCAGAGAGCAGTTTGGAATAATAATACATGAATGTAGTTTTTGGCAATTTTGTATGCCATTAACAGCTAACTATTGGAGGTAAGATATATATTAATTTTACTAAGAACATGCAGCATAAAAAATTAAATATAATAAAAGACTTTTTGTTCAAAATGATGCTGTTTATTGGAAACAAACAAGAGAAACAGCAAGGCAAGTCTACGGGACTAGAGATAACAGAAGATAAGAAATTCTTCTAAATATTCCAATTTGGTGGTGGATTTCTTGGTCCTTTGGGTTTCAAAAATCGGTTTGCAAAGCCTGTGACAAAAAATTAAACCATTAAGCACTACTATCATATTTTATATAAATAAAATAAAACTTCAGTGAATCTGAAGCAAAAACTTACTGGGTATGCATGTCACTGAGAGAAGCTATGTGAGAGACAGTGCAGCTATTCTAAACAAACACTTCAACAACCGCAGTAATAAATGTATTGTTCATTATAAAGCAATCAAGCATTTTTTAAAATTGAACCGAAGCAATAAATGTATAACATGTTCCTCTAGTACAGATAAATTTTAAAAAGCTTAAATGTAGCAATAATATTTGCATATGCTGGTATAGGTTGGTGCTGACAATTTATTAAATTGTTTTATATCCATCATCTATCATATCATCATTATATAGTAAAGTTGCTGAGAGTTGAATGAGTTATTCTTCATTTAGGAGCGGAGGGAATTACTACTTATTTTTCCCCACAAGGCTGGAGTTAGATGGTGTGGTTAAAATGATTGGCTCAAAGTCACCTGCTGGCTATGGCTAAGGATGACTAGAAATTGGATCTTCCTGGGCAAATATGGCTAATATTTTCAAATAGGGCAAATATTTTCAGAAAGGATTTTTTCCTTCCTTGTGTCAACATGTCAGTGCCATTTTTCCCTAGTTCTCAACATGTATTTTCTTATTTCAATTTAATCCTAGGTGTTTTCAGTCAGTTTATATTATTTGAGAAAGCTATTAGAAAATATAAGTCAACGTATGTAATATTTAATAAACGTAAAAAGGATTCTGACCAGTCTTTGCAATGTTTATGTTTATGTTTATGCATAGGGTAGGATGAGAAATCTTGGTAATAGCATTACAAACTATCAGCTGGAAAGTTGTAGTAATAATTCAGAGAATTCAAGAAAACATTAGGATAGATACTATTCTAATTTTGGATTTTAGCATTCTATGGATTATCTTCATAGTAAATTGAACATTGAAGCATATTTATTTTTTAAAATACATACCAAGACTCAGAATAGAGCTATGATGATTTGACTGATTATGTTCCGGAGCACTTACTAGCGAAGATGGATTCCAAATACCTAAAAATTCAAAAATGTCTTTAGTAAGTCATAGTTAGACTGACAAAGACAGATTTCATGCACTGTATTGTGATTCCTGATGTAAGGGTAATCTTGCTTAAATTGGAATAGGAAAGATCCAATCCAAGGAATATCCATTAATCTTACCACTCATTATGAATGCAACATTGTAAGCCAAAATTCTAATACTGGTACCAGGGCTCTTTTGATGTTCTGTCCATTAAGACTTGTTTATTTCATAATGACATAGCTGTATAATTATGTAAAAGTTTACATGACAGAAGAAAGTGGACCTAGTCACGTGGTTTTTACCATTATCAAGGGAACATAAGTTCCAGATGGGTCTTTTGAAGATCCATAGAAAAAGTTCCCCCATGTAATTGGATGAACCTCTAATAAATACTACAGAAGGATTTGTTATAGAATTTGTTCCAATAAACCTAAAATATCAACCTATAGGACATTTTCTCAAATCTGGCCCTGTGTAGATATGTTAGAGATCATTGACTTGGGAAAAGATGCAGTAGAACATTTCAGTTGCCACTGATTGGAACAGTATTTGAGGATTTTGTTAATAACCTATTATTGGTATGTATGGCTCATTTTTACATCCTTTTGAAGTATCTACTTATGTGGTCACACCCAGCCCCAAATTTATTAACAACTATAGATAGTAGAACAACTATAGAATCCAGGAAGTCTTTGTCACTGAACGTTAAAGCCAATTTGTTTTACACTTCTTCCTTTCTGGAGGATCTAATGCAGTGGTTCTCAACCTTTATAGTGCCGCGACCCCTTTAATACAATTCCCCACGATGTGGCGACCCCAACCATAAAATTATTTTCGTTTTGAATTTATTGCGCCTGAAGCCATATTGGCTAGCGATCTGAACTGCTTGTGATTGCCTTGAGGACGGAGGCATTAAAGTGGAGACTCCTCCCCTATTAAGTTTATCACATCTGAAGCCAGATTAGGCTAGTGATTGGTAGTGATTGCAGCTGGCTTGAGAGGGAGACATCAGAGCAAAGATTTCTCTTTTTTAATTCATCGCGCCTGAAGCCGAATTCGGCTAGCGATTTGAAGAGCCTGTAGGTGGCTTGTGGAGTCAACCATTGGAGCGCGATTCTTCGACTTGCAAGTATACTTCCCATATTTCTGATGATCTTAGGCGACCCCTGGCAAATTGTCATTTGACTCCCAATGGGGTCCTGACCCACAGGTTGAGAAACGCTGATCTAATGGCTGACAGGATGGCAATTGATTGGTTTGCAAGCACATCTTGTCAACTCTTAACTGCTGTTTGATGGTTTATCCAAAACAATTGCCTACTGATCCCAGAGGTTTCTGACAATCTAGTGATTTTGGTATTATTCCTCTTTCATTTCATTTCATTTCATTTCATTAATTCTGTTGGTCCTGGGCCAAGCTTTCCAAGATGGTCATCTTTCTCTTTGTGAGACTTCAATGTACTGTTTTAATTTTTGCCTGTCTCATTGCAGTAGAAAACAATCAGCAATGACTCCAAGAAGAGAAACAGTATTAATCCATAAAGACCACCTTAGAAATTAATTGTGGGTTAGTCGAGGGAAATGTAGGCAGAAGCTTGCATTATCAAATGCATAGAGCAAAGCTTCAGAATCAGCACTCTTAAATGCATGATTTAATGCCAAAGGTGCTTTCTCAAATAGGTCTAAGGAACCTGTCAGTTAGAATGTGCATGTGTTTATCATAATGGCCACAATTCATACTGTAAATGTTAAGTTTTTAAGGGCTAGATAGGAAATTTACCCTGTGTTTTTAAGTTAAATTTCAGTATAATTGCTGGCTATTTTCTATATATTTAAAATAGAATGGGAAAACAAAGTGTTACATGTTAATAGTTTACATATGAAGCCTTTCATCCAATGCATTAATTAATCATTGTTTCTGAAATCCTTTAGTATCTTTTGTCTTGTTGAAAGACAATGGGATTTGATAGTTGGTTTTTATTAATCCAGTAACCTATTTGCTATCCTCTGTACTTGTAAGGATATGATATAAATATATTGCTAATTTTTTATTTCTTCAAGATACTTACTGTTTTTCACATTTCGTAAAATTTTCAAACTCTGTAAAGAGAGAGAGAAAGTCTTCTATTGGTATTAAGAAAATACTAATTACTAAAGATCATTAACACTTGGGAATAGAGTTCTAACAGTGTAAATATGGAAAGAGAAGTTAATATGAATTACATTATACTTTTATTTATTTCTTAGAGCACACCCAGTGCTATGAATAATCAATATTCCAAGTTTCTTGAGAGTAGAGCCTTCTGAATAAGATAACTGTAATATGCTCTACACAGGGTTGTCCCATTTAAAAAAAAGATTGGCAAGAAACAAAGGGTGTTGGTTTCTTTATTTTATTTATTTTATTTTATTTATTTATTTTGTCACAACAGTATATATAAGCATACGCATGAAAGTAACTATATAATATATAAGCATATATATATAAGCATAAGTATGTAATAACTATATTAATTGGATATAATGAAATAAAACAATAGGACAGGAACGGTAGGCACGTTTGTGCTCTTATGCATGCCCCTTTATAGACCTCTTAGGAATGGGGTGAGGTCAGCAGTAGAGAGTTTTTGGTTAAAGCTTTGGGGATTTTGAAGCAATGAAGGGGATTTTGGGGATTTTGAAGCAATGAAGCAATTGCTAAATATTTATTAATGATATAAAAATAAACACAATACATCTCACCTTCAGTGAAGGATTGCTGTCTCTAAGACAGGACAGGCAACCGCATGAGGATATTAATGGCGATTACCAATCACCATAAGTGATATTGCAGTAAATGCTTTCATGACTTACTTTGTATCCAATAAACATGGTTACAAAAGAAATCCTAATTGGGCCACAAAGATTATGCTTTTCCAGTAAGAAAAACCACTTGCTTAAATCCTGGCTAAACGATGTTTCTCTAGTCCAGTGCTTCTCAATTATTTTCTGTCATGCCCCCCTAGGAAGAAGAAAACATTTTTCGTGCCCCCCGCGCGACTGTAAAACACGGGGCTTAGCTTGTTATGACAGTGTTTGCCAAGGTCAAACGCGCTCCCCTTTATGGAGCCTCGCGCCCCCCCTGGGGGGCGCGCCCCACTATTTGAGAAGCACTGCTCTAGTCTAACCAAAAGAAATGTTGCATTGTGTAAAAACACCTGGTCTTCTGCCCAACTGAAATGTCTATGATTTACATTATGTATAAGGTATGGGAGGGGAAAAAAAAACCCTGCTTTTCTGTTTCAAAATTAATGATGTATTTCACCAGCCCCACTTTCCTTACCTTGCTCCTTCTGAAGTTGCCTGCTTCTTTTGTTGTCTCCTTTGTCGATTTAATCTGAAGGTTGCCAAGGTTCACTGCATTGTTTGTAACAGATGGACAAGTTATAAAAAGAAACAGTGGTCAAAAAAAGACACACTGGAAAAAACTCTCCGTATATTAAAAAAATATTTGTGGGAAAAAAATTATTAAACCAATTTTACTGACAAAAAATCCTGTAGGACCTAAACTTACAGGAATACAGCCAATTTATTTGTGAAAAATAAAAAACGTAAATCCATCTCTCAGCAGGGGCATTAATAGATGTATTTTAAAAAGTAGGTTAGGATGAAAAGCATGCTAAGAGACATGTATAAAACTGTCTACCAAGCTGTAATCTAATATGTGCCATAGCAGCAGCTTTGCCACAAGTATAAAAAAATAGCTCTGAATTGATTTTCTGTACTGCTAGAATCACACTGAGATTTCAGTACATGATCATACATGTGGGTGGTATCATTGGAACGGAAAAACCAGTTTGCATATAAATCAGTTCCAGTATTAAAACCAACTAAGATTTTACTGCTGAAGTCACACTTTGCTTTGGTCTCAGCATATATTTTACGTGGGAATAAAGTAAAATGGAGGTCAACTAACTTTCTTAAGCAAACAAGAGGCTACAGTCCAACATATCTGAAGAACCCTGAATGTTTCTATTCATTTAGTACTTTATCTAATAATATTGAAAGAATACAATGCAAAAAATAGCAAGAACTGGCTATCATTTTTACAAGCAGATGCTCAGTTGTCCTTACCATCTGCAGTTGTAAATTCCTTCTACCAACTGACCTCTTTCTATCAACTGGATCATCTTGAAACTGCTTTAATTTCTCTTTTCTCCTGAACTGAGGATGTTTTAAGTAACAGTCCTACATATCTAAAACTATTATAAGACTACAAAATCTGTGGGACTTACAGTCCTCATCTGCAAGAAGAAATGATTCAGGAGTTCTTTCTGGAAGTGGGGGAGTAGGGGGTGAAGAAGATCTGTTCCAGTGAAATTCTTTGATGATACAAAAAGGATATATTTCAATTAGTTCACAGTTAACAATCCTAAGCCTCTGCAGTGGTTCATTTGTGGTTCTGTCAACAGCATTAATCACAACCGTTTAACAAGATTCCAGTTATGCATTTAAAAATCTTATACATGCTATGGCTGGACTCACTCATTCTGCAGAGTCAGAGCATGTTTTAATGCAATGAAACATGCCCTGAGATATTGTTTTATACCAGAAACTAACAATGTATATACCTGACTAGCATATTGTGTAAGTAACCTGTAACAAAAACCTTCACTATATAGTTTATAATAAAAGTAACACATTGGTATAAAGGGTAGCCTGAGTAAAACTGAGATGTACGAAGACCTACTTTCAGTCATTCTAAAGCAAGTAAGTACAATGATTATGCATATTAATTAAAGAATTAGGAGAAAAAGTACCTGATCTAGGCCTCTGTAGCTTTCCACTCTGGAAATGAACAAAAAGAGACAGTGCTTAATCTTGCCCCATCTTGGTAGGACTGTATTTAATTTTTATTGAGTATTTTGGTGTTTCCCAATGCAGCGCCTTACACATGAGCAGGTGATGGGTAGATAAGGAGAGAAACGTTTCAAGCAATCATATCCACTGCAATTCAAGCTGTTAGCTCTAAAAAAAAATCACCCCTTCAAACTTCTTGAATTCCAATTCCACAAGTCTAGGTCAAAGACCATTTGGGAAAGAAGAATATGAAAGAGCAACTGCTGGAATAATTGCTAGAAATTGCTCATCAAGTCTAGATTCCTGCTACCCCTTGCTTCACTCAATGGAAATATAACCTGCTCTTTGTCTCAGCCCCTGGATTGCAGATGCAATATCTATAACAGTCTAGTTTGTCACAGAGGCAGCCTTTATTCGACCGAAGTCAGGTGTTTGGTAGAACAATGCTGCAGAATATGTTTAAACCAACCTTATTGGGTCTCAGTCTCACTGAGTCATCAGAAAATCTCAGCTGAGACAGGCTGCTCCATTCTGTAGAGATTTTTGATTTGTCATTTTTAGATGGTAGCTGATGATCTGAAACTGCTAACGAAGGTTTATCTGTAAATGATAAAAACCAGGAATTAAAATCGACTGATTTTTTAAAATAACTTTGTAGATAGCAGAAGTTTTCAAGCAATAGAAAATAGCTGTTTCTTGGCCCAAGGGCCTGTGCTTACCCGATTGCTGGAGCTCATTCTCTTCTCCAAGAACAATAAAAGATTCAGGGGTTCTCTCAGGCAGGGGAGGAGGAATATCTTCGTCATGCTGGGGAGAACCTGCAGTTTTAAAAAAAAAAAAACAAGCCAACCCTGAAGATTAGTGGGCTTCCTCCCAGATCTGGCCAGCAGGATCCAAATGATCACTAGATGGCATTCAAAAAAAAACAACCAATCCCCCCTGAAAATTCAAAGTCCTTGCTTTCCTCTAGTGCAGGGGTCTCCAACCTTGGCTTTGTTGGTTGGGGAATTCTGAGAGTTGAAGTCCACCAGGCTTAAAGTTGTCAAGGTTGGAGACCCCTGCTCTAATGGTTTTCTGGATTTTTCTAGGACAGATCTGATAGTCTTATATTTTACAAAAATAATTGATTTCAGTACTGATTTAATAAAACCAAATACCAAACTCTATCTAGTGGGCTGGTCCTCCAAGGTTAACCTTCTCAAGAGAGTCATGTATTGTAGCTGTTCATATAGTAGCATGAGTTTGTAGAAGTTCGATTATTAAAAATTTGGCACTATGCTATTCTAAATCGGTGTTCTCTTCTGACTGCCCCTGGAGAGCTCTCTGCCCTTCTATCAAACTAGACATGCCCGAAACTGAACACAGAACTTTCTCAATACAAACCATGTACCCCTCCTTGAGCTACAGTTCCGCCCTTGCTTCCATTTTGTACTGCTTTTTATTGCTGCTATTTCTGAGGCACATTCGGTTAATATGATTATTATCTCATTTCATTCAATAGGTAAATCTATAAATCTATATTTAGGAAGTATCTGCAAGGTACTAGCTAGCACTCTATATCTGTTTCTACTTTGAACAGCAATCTTTATTGTCTCTAAAATGCCACACATTTATTGGAGTCTGTTCACATTTTCAAACATCTCTTCTAATTTCTAATACGAAAATGTTAGACATTATATACAGTGCTGCCAAAATATAAAAGCAACTAACCTGTGTATTTTAATATACTTTTGTCACCACTAGATGGCACTAGAGCTAATCGTTTGAAACAGAAATAAATGCACTTTAATTGCCCTGCATATGCATGCTTCTTAAATATTAATCAAGGTAGAAATTAAATATGATTTTTCCATTTTTATTAGTGATTATCATTAGCCAGTTCTCCTGGAATAATTTATCTCAACTCACTAAGTTCTGCGTATTAAAAATTCAGATGGAAGAGCTACCTACACTGTGTTCCAAACAGACATCTGCTGAAAAATTATTCTAGTTCTTTTCACCTCAGAACTTTTTTTCACACATAAGGATTGTAGGATCATTTCTTGCTTCTGTATGTGTATCATCTGCTTTCTGCCAGATGGAGCAAATTGTGATGAAGGATTTCAATTCATTGCTTCACTATTTTATTTCTGCAGAACACTAGGGGAAAAAAATCTGTTCTCTCTATCTCCCCCCCCCCCTCACCCCATCTCCAAACCTCAATGGGCTCTTCATTACAACTCAGTTTCCTGTTGTCATCACTCAAAGGAAAAAATAGTAAAGACTTCAGCCAGTTTTGCCTGGTCTGCAGCCAAATGTCAACAGAAATTTGTCTGTGTTGGCTTCTGAAACTTAGGCCATGAGAAAGTATGTTTTGTGCTTGTTATTTTTTTTTTAATGGAGTACTTGCTCTTTTTTATTTCTCCCTTTACCTTATTCCTTTAATTATTCTCCAATTTATTAATTGGCTATGGCATGACAGTTGTACAAATAAAATCAATTCATTTATTGATATTAGTCAGAACTTTTCCTGTGCAAATTGGGGGTGGGGAAGGAGATCAAATTGACAGAACATGTGTCCTTACATTGCAGGTTTTAGTCTGATATTCAGCTAAGGCTATTAAAGTTTCTAGCAGCAAATGTGCCAGGCCACCCAGAGCAGTAGTGGGATTCAAATTCTGTTGCTACCGGTTCGCTCGTGGGCACACAGGTGCATGTGCAATGCTTCTGCGCACAGACATCCAGGTGGGTGGGCAGAGCCTCCCGCCACAACCGCCTCTACCGGTTTGCCCGATTTGGTGTAAACCAGTAGCAACCCATCACTGACCCAGATGAATTTTATATCTATTGTGGGCTTTTTTGTATGTTTTCTTTTTGTTAGTTGCAAAGTCGTATCCGGCCCATCGCAACCCATATGGACAACATTCCTCCAGGCTTTCCTGTCCCCCACCATCCTCTGGAACCCATTTAAGCTCATGCCTACTGCTTCAGCCACCTCATTCTCTGTCGTCCTCTTCTTCTTTTGCCCTCAATCTTTCCCTCTTCTGGCTCTTCTCCAGTGAGTCCTTCCTTCTCATTAGGTGGCCGAAATATTTGAATTTCATCTTCAGGACCTGGCCTTCTAAAGAGCAGTCAGTCTTCTCCAGCACCATAATTCAAAAGCCTCAATTCTTTTGTTGTTGTTAATGGAACCCAAAAATTGACATAAGCAGTTGCACAATACAATATTTTGGCATCTGGAACTGATCATACAGTGGGATTGGATTAATGTATGTATCCAAGTTCCATCATATGTAATCTCTTTTATGGTTATATTTTATGGATTTATGGATTTGGTCCAAGGCAATAATAAAATATGTACTTATGTATGATTTTGCTCATTATGCTTAGCCACATTACAAATGACACTTTAACAAATTGCCAATATATACATTGAAGAAAAAGACTCAAAAGTAGTGTAAATTTTCCCTAAAGAAAAAGTATTAGTTTTCCACTTAGATTCCTAATATTTATGCTTATCAAAATTAATTTTAAAAGACAGGTTCAAATATTGTGTCCTAATTGAATTCTAAACAATGCATGGTGGTGCAGTGGTTAGAATCCAATACTGCAGGCTACATCTGCTGACTGCCGGCTGCCAGTAGTTTGGCAGTCTGAGTCTCACCAGGCTCAAGGTTGACTCAGCCTTCCATCCTTCCGAGGTTGGTAAAATGAGGACCCAGATTGTTGAGGGCAATATGCTGACACTGTAAACCACTTAGAGAGGGCTGTAAAGCACTGTTAAGCAATATAAGCCTAAGTGTTCTTGCTCTAATGTCTCTTGACTATCATGTAAACTCTGGAACCAAAGCATTTTCTGCATCACATTCAGGATTCAAACATAAAGGATGTATTAGGAAAGAACAGGTTTACCAGCTATACAATATCGAAACCTCCTCATTTTATACAACCAATCTGTACACCATATCTCAGTTGGTAACAGTTCCTTGTCTTATTTGTTAAATATTTGAATATAATCACTCAGACCATTGCTCAGTAGAACAACACATCTTAGACGCAAAAGGTTTGGGATCAGTTATGGCTTAAAAAGTTGCTTCTCACAAAATTGGAGAGCTTGTGGCTGGGCAGACAAGTTGTAATTTGGGAACTCAATCACTAAAATTATATAATTTACAGACCAGATATTGCTGAAGTAGAACTAATGATACATTGGTGTACCATCATTTATGGATGATACATTGTTGGTTAGCTCAATCTTGAGTCAAACAGAGGTGCTATCTCAGCATCTGAAAGCTGTGAGTTCTGTTGAGAAAAAGACTTCTGATTGAAGAAGACTTTTGCACAACTCCCATATTATCTGCTGCCTTTGAAGAAACCCAAAAGTTACAGCTAATTTAGAATACAATGGCTCTAGTTAAGGGCACCGCCCAACTTCCCCAAGTAACACTACAACTGCTAGAGTTTCACCAGTTGCCACTTGCAACTGGGTGTAATTCAAGGTGCAGATTGTCAACTTTGAAGCCTTATATGGCCTGGATCCTGGATAAATGTGGAACCATTTTCTCCCAGCATTTTTGCCTATCCGGTAAGACCTAGTATGGAGGGTTATCCTCTGAAATCCCAGAGAACCACGAGGATGTGTCTATTCTGTATCTGTCCCTTCTTTGGAACACTGCTTCACCTGAAGTCAGGTTAGTACCAAACCACAATTGTTCTAAAAAGCCTTTGGAAATTGATGCTACGATGAGTTTCTTTTCCTGTAGCAAACAAATACTGCTGCTAAGACTATTTCCCTTGGTATATTTATGGTTAGGAAATGTGATTGCTATTGGTTCAGGGGTTCAATTACTTCTATTCTTTTGTAATTTTATTTTATTTTTTAAATTTATAAGATACTCAGAGCTTCTTGGAATTGAGCGGCATATAAAATGGCAGAAGAATGGAAATAATGCTGCAACCTTGTACAAACTTACTGTGGCAGACTGCATCCAAGGGACGAGTATATTGGGCTGGAGGGTTGAACAATGGGTAGCTGGCCTCTGAGCTCTCCAAAGCCTGGTCTGTAAAGGCCACAGCAGAAGATGAAGGAACTGTTCTAAGGGAACTGAGAGCAGACTCAGGATATGATGGGATGCATAGTTCTTCTGATGAGAGAGAGGAAAAGTAGGGGTCTTCTGATGACCATATGCACTCCTTGTGGCTAAAATCCTCGGGCTCGTACTCTGGGGACAAATCCTGGAGCTTGTAGAGCTGATTGTTTGTCAGCTTGTTTGAAAGGTCTGAATCAAGTTGAAAGCCTCCACATTGGCCAGATTCTGAATCCATTTTTGTCAACGGCTGCAGTGTTTTCTGTGAAACTGATTGAAAAGGAGTAGATTCGGTCTGGAAAGGGTGCACTTTGGTAACTAAGCCCTTCCCAGTTTTATCATCCGTTTCCACAGTGAGAAGCGGATCGGTTGAAAAACAACAACTGAAGTCCAAACTGCGATATTTGTGGAGTGGCTGTTTTGCCAACCAAGAATCCCATCCTGTGTTTCTGCCAGCAGCAGGGTTCAATGCTCCAACAGAAAGTGCTGGCCTGACCAAAGAAGCACCATCTCTGTTTCGGTCGAGGATGTTTAAGCTTTGTGTGGCACAATTGGGATGCCAAGATTTCTCCTGATGCTCTTGTACAGAACTGCAAGAGAGATTATATAATTGAGAGAAGCAACCTAGAACTAAGGAGAAATTTCCTGACAGTTAGAACAATTAATCAGTGGAACAACTTGCCTCCAGAAGTTGTGAATGCTCCAACCCTGGAAGTTTTTAAGAAGATGTTGGATAACCATTTGTCTGAAATGCTATAGGGTTTCCTGCCTAAGCAGGGGGTTGGACTAGAAGACCTCCAAGGTCCCTTCCAACTCTGTTATTCTAAATGGTATTCAAGATTTTCTAAAATGGGCAAGGTGCAGGAAAAGTTTTATGTTACATTTTCTGAACATCTGTCAATGTTGCAGCCACTTCAATATATTTCCAGCATTTTTCCATTAGAATATTTACTTCTTTCTAATTTAAGGCTGCTAAATGCCAATTTTTAGTTTTTAATATGGAAAAAGGAAATTAAATACACTGTGAGCAAACATATTAACTGTATTTCATTTTCATTAAACTGAATTGCATTCAAATAACATTAAATTTTTGTCATGAATTTGCCTTGATTGCATTTCTTTTTTTCTCCGGTATTCTTTACAATAAGATCCCCCTTTCAGATGCCCTCAAGTGATGCTTCCCTGTAAGAAAATCCAGAACAAAATCCAATAATTTAAAATCTTGCCTATCTTATTGCTTAAACAAGTCCATTCAGCAAGTCCTAGAATTTTTATTTTCAGAATTAGTTGTTGTTATGTCTGATCTCATGATTCTAAGTAATAATGGATACCAAGTGAATTTACTGCTGGCTGAGCTGTACCTGACTCTCAATGAAATTGGACTTCCCATCTGAAGCACTAATTCTGGAAAGGTTACGTGTGATGCATTCTCTAATTGGTAGGAACTTCTTCCTACTGACTCCTGGCTGCTTTCTCTTCCCCTAGTTAAGCCACAAGAATGTGGTTCTCAGCATATTACTAATCTGCTTTTGAGGAACTGAGGACTGAAAAAAGTGGCAACCTGGAAATAGACCAATATTCTCAAGATTTCATCTAGTAACCACAGCTAATAGCCACTGATATGCATGCTGTTTTCCCATTTCTCTAAGGAAAATTACATAGTGATGGATGATTGGGCCAGAATCAATTATTTACTCTGTAGTTAAGAAATAGTTATGACTGCAAATGTACTAGTACAAACATAAATAACTATGTTCATCTCCTGGTTCAGTGAAAGAGAATTGAAGAAAACTATAAGAGAACTCAGCTCCACACCTGAAACTCGTAAGATTTACAGTGTAGAAGTTCCAATCAATTCAGTGAAACTGATTTCAGGTAAATCTTTTTAATACTAAATTCTCCAAAGTCCTTAATTCTATCCAGATTTTGTGCTGCATTAAAGAATAATATCTATTTTTACCTGTTTGATTGTTTTATACAAGACTTTTCCCTATCTGGATCCTGAGGTATATTGGCTACAGGACGGTTTATTCCAGTCTGCAAAAGATACAAAAGTTCAGGTTATGAGTCAAGACTCACTTCTTAATCACAGCCCAAACAAAAACAGTTATCACATATTACATTATTAAGATTTCTCTATCAAGCAAAAGAGAGTTGCCTCTCATATCTCCTTCTACTAGCTAATAAAGACATTTTCAGTCCCAGAAACCCTCCATCAAAGTGGAGTGATGTCAGAATAAAGGGATAAAATATGGCCTTTATGCTAAAAAGCATTATCCACTGCTTAGGACCATGCCTGTTCTTGCAGTACATGAAGAAATCACCTAAAAACAGAACAACCAAGTTTTTGTTCCAGAGCAATAAAACAAATTATAATTTGCTACACTCACATACAATCCAATGGATTTAGATTATCATAGGCTAACATAACTCTCCAACAAATTTAATTACTGTAACTCATTGTCTAAAACTCATGTGGCTAATTAAAGACTGTTACTCACCACTGTAATAACAATATAATACTTTATGAAGAAAACCAGGAAACAAACTAAAAGGGAAACTTGATCAGTTAAGAAAACCATGCTGCCAAAATGGTACAATGGCAGGACTGAAATTCAAGAGAGAAGGGGACTGGTGTCAGGCAATCTACATCCAAGCTGACGTAATTAAGTTTTAAGTAAATGGAGAGAGCTTTTCTCATCTTGGGTGAAAACTCCAGCTGCTCATCTATTTCCTATTTTAGTGTAATGCTTGATGGCTACATCTTTGTCTTAAATAAAACCTGGTGCTTTATTAAGATCACTTTGGGATGGCAATGTTCTCAGAATAGAGTTGTGATATTTCATTTTAGCTTAAACTGCTTGTTATCATACTTTAGGCCAAAAGTACCCTGTTTCCCCCAAAATAAGACATCCCTTGATAATAAACCCAATCGGGCTTTTGAGCGCATGGCAATAAGGCCAAGCACTTATTTCAGGGTTCAAAAAAATATAAGTCAGGGGCTTATTTTCGGGGAAACACGGTAGTTGCAAAGAGGATTAGGAAGAATACAGACCTTTGTGTGTGTGATATTGAGCTTGAAATATAGATAAGAACTTTGCAATATTTTTCTGGAAAAACAGTCACATTAACTTTATTTGCAATTAGAGCCGGCAGGAAGGCTTACCTCTATAACAACAGGATCAGAATGACTGGTGAATGCTTCAATCTGCCTTTGAAAGAGTTCGATCACTGCATCATAGACCAACTTATACTGAACCTGAAAAATAGCAGCCATGAGTCATGTGGAAATATGTCACAACTGCATATTCATTTCTCTACATTACAAGTCTGGCTGTCTAACATAAGTAAGTTCAGATAGATACATTTATGAGTTCTAGCATCTGATCTTAGGAGCACTGATTATATTTCCCAAATTGAAGTTGGGGGAATCCTTTTAACAAGCACCTATAGTTGGGTGTTATGCTTGGATTTGGCAAGACAGAAGAGGAAATTGCAGTTCCTGCTTTGCTTCATTTCCGGGCCAGTGGCTTATTTACTAGTAAAACACGAACAGAGAATGAGGATGAGGACGTAAGTTCAAGTGACAGTGGCATATCATTCTGAGAAATGATTTGCATTTGAAGGAGTATATGCTCTTCAAGCAACCAGTCTGGCAAATGTCTTCATGGCACATCATCAAAGCGCATTTAAATAACTTGAACTTTTCTCTCTCTTTTTCTGAAAGCGTCAACACCTGCTTCTTTGATGAAGCCCCAAGAGGCCCCTAGTATTAAAAAAAATCATTACTGTCACACAGATTTTCTAACAGCACAGCACTGTTTTTACAGGACAAATAAGCTTCTTCACTTCTTTGAGTGCTTTTAACAGAAAAACAGTGTAAAGTATTGTACAACGTACAGTTAACTGAAACATTACTACTGCTTGGCATTGTATAAAGAAACCAAATTGTCTGGACATACCTGAGTTTGTACCATCAAAGGTCTTTGTGTGCGCATTTCCTGAATCATATTAAAAATGCTGAAGTTCATTGGTAGAATCTTCATAGAGAAAAAAAACAGAGAAGGCATTGCTCATTTGAAAGGCCCAGCTATGCAATCTGTCCATTGAATACTCACTAAAGCAGGGCTTTCCAACCTTGGCCACTTTAAGACCTGTGGACTTCAACTCTCAGAATTCCCCAGCTAGCCTGGCTGGGGAATTCTGAGAGTTGAAGTCTGCAAGTCTTAAAGTGGCCAAGGCTGGAAACCCCTGCATTAAAGAAATTGCACTGCATGTTATGGAAAGACTCACTGATAAGTCATCATTCCTGTCACAACTGTAGGTCAATTTGCTGGGGGGAAAAATTAATTTCTTCTGGAATAGCAGCCACATAGCAAGTAGCATGAAAATTAAATTATAACTTTAGGTTTTTCCTACCATAAATAAACAATATGGAAGCACTCACACTGTCTCTTAGCAAAGTCCAAGTATAATCAATGGCACATATCACTCCTGTTCGTCCACAGCCCGCACTGAAAGACATGACAAATTGCTAAATGAACAATGATAATAATTTATTCTCACTGTAGGTTGTTCAATTCATATTCAGACTTCTCTGAAATCCTTTAGTATATCTTCAGATCTACTACCGCGTTTCCCTGAAAATAAGACCCTGTCTTATATTTTTTTGAACCCCGAAATAAACACTTGGCCTTATTTTTGGGGAAGTCTTATTATTTTGGGGCAAGTGGAGCAAGATGGGGCTCCTCTTGCCATCTTACCTGATTTCCAGCTCTGCATTTAAATATCTTCAGGGAGGGCTTATTTTCGGGAGGAGGCTTATTTTAGCGCATGTGCTCAAAAGCCCAATTGGTTGTATTATCGAGGATTTCTTATTTTTGGGGAAACAGGGTATTTGATTGAAAGTAGCCAGATATCTCTACTGAAATTTAATTCATATATTTTTTCACCACCATCATCAAAACCTTTCTATGTAAGGTAAGGTTTCTAGCCACAACCTTACAATGACTGAATTTTATTTGTTTATTTTTATGTAATTCAGCTTGGACATTATAAAGGCAAAGTATCCCGTAAATCTGCCAAACATCCATGACTATAGCAAAGATGGCATTTCAGCTTGGGCAAATAAAGATACTACTTTACATTTGAATTTTTTATTCAAGTTAATTATTTTTTATTGGACTCTTAGTGATCAACTCCAGCAACAATAGTGCCTGATGCTTCAGAGGACAAAAAGCATGGAAATCACACTGCAAACATACAATTGCACATAAGAAACTCCTATGGAGTTAAATTGGTATAATACGTAATAACTTCTCTCTTGGACATATGATGTTGGCTCCCTATTGCTCTCATGTTTCAGTACTTTTAATCAATTTGCAGGGAGTTCAGGACTTAATTTAAAAGACACATCAGCATTCCAAAAAGAAAAAGAAAAAAGCCCACACAACCCTGAATTGTCTCTAATAGCTAATAGATCATTTCTTTCTTCTTTTAACATATATGTATCTTTATTCATATTCCAAAAGAATTATAGAACAATTCTGTTCTCTTGAAGTTAAAATGGTTTCTGCTTTCAAGCAATTTTACCTGCAGTGTACACAAATAGGTACATCATGGTTTGCTTGGTAGCAATGCATCTCATTTATGAACTTCAAAATAGAGTTGATTGAAGATGGAACATCATGGTCTGGCCAATTTTTATAATGAAAATGGTAGACGTTTCTGATTTCCTAGAAAAGACACCCAAAACAAGGAACTTGTAGGAATTAGTGTAACACGGGTATTTCCCATGTTCCATTAACTTATCCTAACCCTTGAGGCAGAATACACACTGAACTTATACGGTAAAAGAAATATTAATGTGCACCTGAACAGGATTGCTTAAACCTTTCTTATGCAGCAGGAAAAAGAAATCCATCACCTTTCTGCAGGTACATGCATAGTTTCTGTTAGAATCTTGGTTTTTCTTATCTCTTTTCGCACCCTTTAAAGGGCATGCTGTACAGGAATCATAAAATATTCACAGAAATATATCAGAGAAAATGGTGCATTATATTTTCTCAGGATAGTCTCCCAGAAAGTCAGCATATTTCCTGAAGCATCCCACACTTACATTGTCATTCATTTTCACTTTCAACTTGCGAATCACATAATCCTGCCTTTTTTCTTCCGCCTCCTGAAGGGAAGCAAACCAAAAACATATTTAAATGACATTTATTTCCACACACAAAGCACAGTTCAGCGTATGAATTCCAACAGAAAACAACATACTCACACAGACAATGAAGAAAGGGCCTAACTGCAATGGGGATTCATCCACATCAACCCAGTAATGTTCACACTTTTTCTGTTGGGAAGATAAACAAGACACTCTATCCATCTGTTCTCTGATATTCACCCAAGTCCACAATTGGTTTTTCTTTTTAGGAAAAGCAGATCTGTCTGATGTTGCTGTTTAAAGGTGAGGTGAAAAGACCTTGGGAATGCCTATTGCAGAATAAGGTTGTATCTACAGTATAGCTTGCAGTCTTGGCAGATTTTATTCTACTTTCTCTTTTATTCTCGTAAAAGAAAAGCTGTGCCATGCGCTGAACAGACGTGAGGAAAGTTTTCAGATGGATCATGCAATAAATGTGATCGTAAAAGACTCCGGGTTAGCTTTATCTACACAAAGAGTCAGTTGTGGAAATGCAGTACCTACACTCTGCAGTCATTATAGGGACTGAATGTAAAAAATGCCATGTGGAATGAGGTCTGGGAGAGGAGCCAGCTCAGAAATGTACAGACATTAACTGAACCAAAATTTTCCATGCTGTGGTATATTACCTTTTGACGCAATACCTACCTTTCCCATTTCAAATTCCATGCAAGCCATGACAATGATCTGGAGAGATTAAAAAGAAGTATCTGAATGCTATTGGGAAACTGGCACATACACAAGCATACTGTTGTTTAAAAAGTTCCAAACAAGATCCTTTTAAGATACAGCTGAAAGCAGCATACTATTTGATATATAGCAAAAGAAGCACAAAATGTTATTTCCAATGCTGTATTTCAAATGCTGAGTACAATGCATACTCAGTAGGCAGCTATGTTATAAGTAGGCAGCTATATTATAAATAAAGAAAACAAAGTCCTTAACTTTGCATATGTTTGGAAATAAAACAAAATAAAAAGATCAACATATTTACTTAGTTTCCCCAAGTCACATCTTTTTTTTTTAATTTGAAGAATTTAGAGCTGAAGTATTTTAACTCCACAATTTTATTGCAAAACATTTTAGGTTGTTGATTCCAGCCTCCTTTCATTGCTGACAATCATCCATTATATATTGTCAATATATGTTACAGCCTGGAAGAAGAATAACTGCAGAATATAAACATTCCAAGAACAATATATTGTATATAAAAAGATTCACTCCCCTGCCGCATCTATCCATGAATGCAATTAAAAAATGAAATATTCATGGTAGCCAAGCTAGAATACAAATAATTGGAACACAGGCAACCAATATTATCAGGCAGCGATTACTACCAGATTCTCAGGTTCAGATATGAGATGATTTTGCAATCAGATATTAGACTCTGCTGTTAAATTGGTTTAATGTCTTCTGTGGATACCATTATTTCATTAAAAGGAGGTCATGCTGAATTAGGCCAATAGTGAAAACCACAGAATGGTAAACCACTTGCACATCATCCCTTGCTTTCTGAATGCAAACGCAAAGGCTCTCCTTAGAAGGAGCTTTTCTTAAAAACAATATCTTAATTATTTATTATATGAGGTGTGATACAGATAATCTGACAATAAAACTGGATACAGATTCAGACAAATATGTTATTTGTCCTCCCACTTATGACTGTATGACTGTAACCTTGTTGCTTGTATCCTTATGATTTATATTGACTTTCCTAATATGATTTGATTGCTTATTTGTACCCTATGTCTATCATTAAGTGTTGTACCTTATGATTCTTGCTGAATGTATCTTTTCTTTCATGTACACTGAAAGTTTATGCACCAAAGACAAATTCCTTGTGTGTACAATGACATTTGGCCAATAAAGAATTCTATTCTATTCTATCTATTCTATTTTTATTTTTATTTATTTAGTTATTTTGTCATAACAGTATATATAAGCATAAGCATGAAAATAACTATATAATATATAAGCATATAAATGAACATAAGTATGTAATAACTATATTAATTGGATATAATGAAAGGAATCAATAGGACAGGAATGGTAGGCACGTTTTGTGCTCTTGTGCACGCCCCTTATAATCCTTTTAGGATTGGGGTGAGGTCAATAGTAGAGTTTTTGGTTAAAGCTTTGGGGATTTTGAGAAGAGACCACAGAGTCAGGTAGTGTGTTCCAAGTATTAATAACTCTGTTACAGAAGTCATATGTTCTGCAATCAAGATTGAAATGGTTAACATTGAATTTAAATCTATTGTTAGCTCTTGTATTGTTATGATTGAAGCTGAAGTAGTCTTCAACAGGAAGGACATTGCGATAGATGATTATTATTCTATTATTTTATTCTATTATTTTAAAATCAAACTAACAATTAACAGATAGCATTGATCTACCTCTTACCAAGATTTTATATTCCCAAATCATCCTCCAGAAATCTACAACAGTTGTAGAAAGTGGACCCTGGGTAGCAATGTAGGTCCTTGGCTCATATACACCCTAAAAAGGAAATACATGTAACATAGGCTTATGTAAAGGCATTAAAATGCATTCAGATCTAATCCACTTTAGAATTTTACAGTATTATTATGTTTTAAAATGAGCTGCCACACTAATTTTTTGAAGAACATTTAACATAGGAAATTGAGTTAAATGAAACAATAACCTGTGAAAGTATTTTTCCAAGTGGTACCACTTTAATAACAATCATCAGCATTACGGTAATGGCTTCAGTTCTGTTACAGTTTTCATCATCTTTAGATGGGTATGTGATAGAGGCTCTGGTGCAACATATCAACCAGGCATTATAGCCAATGAGGAAAAGCTGTGCTATAAAGCAGAATCCAGAATAATACAGACAATCTAAAGTTTAGAAAAATTTAGGACTTGGATGCAGAAATTGTGTTATCCCCAAACTTTCCACTTCAGATTATATGTCCACATCTTCTCTATCCAAGCTACAGCAGCAATTATAACTCGATTACAGTTACTAAGGAAAGCAAATTTTCCAAAAGGCTAATTTTCACATTAGCAAGAACCTTTTAAATGAAGCAAAAGAATGGGGGCAGTGGGGTTTTACTGATGCCACTTTATAACAACCATTCAGATTTTATTTTGCTAAGAATCCAAAAAAATACAAACAATAGATTTTGGAAATATGACCGGCAAGCAAGTTGTCTAACAATTTATTTAATTCTTCTTTTGCATGAAGTATGGGGGGGGGAGTTGTTGTTTTGTTACATATTTATTTATTTATTTATTTATCAAACTTCTATACCGCCTTCTCCTCCGTGCTTCAGAAGTTGGGCTTTTAAATGGTTTCTTGGCGGCACAGCCTGGCGGGGAGTTACTGCGGACCGAGCCAAGCGATCGCAGTCAGCGAGCGGTGGCGGAGTGGCGCTCGGCATGTCGCTTTCACCGTTCGGCTGGACTGCGACCGGCTTCTTCCCCAGCAGCGGGCGGGAGCCGACTTTGGCCCTTTAGCAAGGAGGAAGGTGGGAGGAAGCGGAGCTGCCGGCTGTGGCGCTCCGCTCGGAGCCGCCGCCGCCGCCGCCTGGAAGAGGAGGTGACCTTCACGCGGAGAGGGTGGGGATGGGGGTTGAGGCGTGCAAGAGGAGGCGGCGTGGAGGAAGAGGAGGCGGCGGCCCGCCACAGCGCGGCTTCTAAGATCAGCCACGCTCCGAAGAGGAAAGGGCGAGTGGGTGGGTGGCTGGGGCGAGACCCCACCACAAACACACACACAGCCGGTCGGACGGCGCGGTTCCTTTCTCTGCTCTCTCTCGCTCTCGTCAAGGCGCTGGAAGGGGCGGAGGCGAAACAGCAGCAGGAGCAGCGGCGCTCGCCGCTTCCTCCTCCTCCTCCTCCTCCTCCTCCTCCTCCTTTCGTGGCGGGCTGCTTCCAAGTCTGGAAATCTGTTTTGGGAAGTGGTGGTGCAGCGGCAGTTCAGCCCTGTCGGCCGGGGAAGGAGGCGGTGGATCAGTTCTCGCGCCACACGAAGTCGGCTGGAAAGCTTGCTGCTTCTTCTTCTTTTGCTTCTCTCCCCCACCCCTCTTTTCGGCTCTCTTGCAACGTTGCTGCAGCTCCTCGGCTCCTTTTCCGGCGCCCCAGAGGCTCGAGCCTCTGCTGCCGATTGAATACTAAAATAAAATAAAAGCGGAGAAGAGCAGGCGCCGCTTTTGGTGTCCAGCGTCCCTGTCGCCGCCCGGCAGAGCGTTTAAAAAGGCGGGGAGTTGAAAAGAGGCTGCCTCTTGGGTTACCTCAACATCCATTCCAGAGCCGCTAAAGGCGGCTGCTTGGCCCGCCCTGGTTGAGAGCAGGCACAAAAAGGGTCCCTGGTGACCCAGAATTCATCCTAGCCCCATTGACTGGCCTTTGACTCGATAGGATTTAGCTGGCGGGATTGTTAAACAGCGCTCGCACCTTTCTTCTGGGGAGAAGTCACTCTAATAAATATTGGGAGGTGTTTTCAAGGAAACATAGGGGTCCACCTTCTGCCCACAAGAAATGTAGGAAATGCCACCATTCCCAGCCTTCTGAGCACATCAGCTTATCCTGGCAGAGGATGAGGAAAGTCGCATTTCAAAGCCTTTGGAAATCACCAGCTTGGAAAAAGCTAAATTATGTAGGGCTATTCAGCTACAACTTCGTGTTTAGGTTTTGTCTTTTGAGCGAGATAATGATAGCTAGCTAGCTAGCTAATTAGATAGATAGATAGATAGATAGATAGATAGATAGATGATAGATAGATAGATAGATAGATAGATAGATAGATAGATGATAGATAGATAGATAGATTAGAAAGAAAACAGAACAAAAAACAGAATAATAGAGTTGGAAGGGACCTTGGAGGTCTTCTAGTCTAACCCTGCTTACATGAGAAACCTTATACCACTTCAAATGCTTATCCAATATCTTCTTAAAACTTCCAGTGTTAGAGCATTCACAACTTCTGGAGGCAAGTTGTTCCACTGGTTAATTGTTCTAACTGTCAGGAAATTTCTCCTTAGTTCTAGGTTGCTTCTCTCCTTGATTAGTTTCCACCCATGCTTCTTGTCCTGCCCTCAGGTGCTTTGGAGAATAGTTTGATTCCCCTTCTTTGTGGCAGCCCTGAGATATTGGAATGTTCCTATCATGTCACCCCTAAACTAGACATACCCAGTTCACATGCCCGTGGGGCGTCTTGCTTGCATGTCACACACACGCACGCTCGCTGGGAAAAAAAAAGGATGGAAGGAAGGAAGGAAGGAAGGATGGATTGATGGATGGGCGACCGCTTTGAGCGCAACCCTTCTCCCGCAACTAAGGGGGGTCAATGTTTTCCCCAATCCTAGGGTGTGGGAAACAGTCATTCTTTCATCAGCGTACAGATGATAACTCACCCCAAAGCCACTGATGACCTCGCCTAACGGTTTCATGTAGATGTTGAACAGGAGGCGAGAGAATCGACCCCTGCGGCACCCCACAAGTGAGGCGCCCGCGCCGATCTCTGCCCCCTGTCAACACCGACTGCGACCGGTCGGAGAGGTAGGAGGAGAACCACCGATAAACGGTGCCTCCACTCCCAACCCCTCCAACCGGCGCAGCAGGATACCATGGTCGATGGTATCAAAAGCCGATGAGAGATCCAACAGGACCAGGGCAGAGGAACAACCCCTATCCCTGGCCCTCCAGAGGTCATCCACCAACGCGACCAAAGCTGTCTCCGTGCTATAACCAGGCCGGAAGCCGGACTGGAACGGGTCTAGATAGACAGCTTCCTCCAGGTACTGAGGGAACTGCCGTGCCACCACACTCTCTACAACCTTCGCAACAAAGCGAAGGTTGGAGACTGGACGATAATTACCCAAAATAGCTGGGTCCAGGAAGGCTTCTTGAGGAGGGTCTCACCACCGCCTCTTTCAAGGCAGCGGGAAAGACCCCTCCATCAAAGAAGCATTTATAATACCCGAGCCAGCCTCGTGTCACATCCTGAGTGGCCAGCACCAGCCAGGAGGGCACGGGTCCAGTAAACATGTAGTGGCATGCAGCCTCCCAGCAACCTGTCCATGTCCTCGGAGCCACAGAATCAAACTCATCCCAAACCACATCAACAAGACGAGCCTCAGTCATCTCATCTGGATCATCGCAATCTTGGTCCAAGCTATCCCGAGCTGAGTGATTTTATCGATAGATAACCACTAAACTCCTCGGCACGCCCCTGTAGGGGTCATCCCGTCCCCTGGTGAAGAAGGGAACGGGTCACCCAAACAGGGCGGCCGGGCGGTTATCTGCCGACGCAATGAGGGAGGAGGCGAGAACGCCTCGCCACCCTCAGTGCCACTAGGTAGGTCTTTGAAAAGACCTAACTAGTGTCCGATCAGCTCGGAGCGGCTGGACCTCCAGGTGCTCTCTAGGCGCCTTCTCCGGCGTTTCATCTCTCAGCTCCTCAGAGAACCAAGGAGCTAATCGAGATCTGCGCCGGGTCAGAGGTCGCAAAGGCACGACACGGTCCAAAGCCCCAGCCGCGCCTGTTCCCAGGCCGCGACTAGTTCTTCAGTCGTGCCATGGGTAAGATCCTCAGGAACGCCCAAGCTCCGCCTGGAACCTCTCAGGGTCCATCAGGCGCCTGGGACGGAACCAACGCATTGGCTCCGTCTCCTGCAGTGGTGAGTAGCGGTCTGAAAGTCTAGGCGGAGGAGAAATGATCTGACCATGACACCGGTATTGTCACTAAATCTCTTACTACCAGATTCTCAGGTTCAGATATGAGATGATTTTGCAATCAGATATTAGACTCTGCTGTTAAATTGGTTTAATGTCTTCTGTGGATACCATTATTTCATTAAAAGGAGGTCATGCTGAATTAGGCCAATAGTGAAACCCACAGAATGGTAAACCACTTGCACGTCATCCCTTGCTTTCTGAATGCAAACGCAAAGGCTCTCCTTAGAAGGAGCTTTTCTTAAAAACAATATCTTAATTATTTATTATATGAGGTGTGATACAGATAATCTGACAATAAAACTGGATACAGATTCAGACAAATATGTTATTTGTCCTCCCACTTATGACTGTATGACTGTAACCTTGTTGCTTGTATCCTTATGATTTATATTGACTGTTTCCTAATATGATTTGATTGCTTATTTGTACCCTATGTCTATCATTAAGTGTTGTACCTTATGATTCTTGCTGAATGTATCTTTTCTTTCATGTACACTGAAAGTTTATGCACCAAAGACAAATTCCTTGTGTGTACAATGACATTTGGCCAATAAAGAATTCTATTCTATTCTATCTATTCTATTTTTATTTTTATTTATTTATTTATTTTGTCGTAACAGTATATATAAGCATAAGCATGAAAATAACTATATAATATATAAGCATATAAATTAACATAAGTATGTAATAACTATATTAATTGGATATAATGAAAGGAATCAATAGGACAGGAACGGTAGGCACGTTTTGTGCTCTTATGCACACTCCTTATAGACCTCTTAGGAATGGGGTGAGGTCAATAGTAGAGAGATTTTGGTTAAAGCTTTGGGGATTTTGAGAAGAGACCACAGAGTCAGGTAGTGTGTTCCAAGTATTAATAACTCTGTTACAGAAGTCATATTTTCTGCAATCAAGATTGAAACGGTTAACATTGAATTTAAATCTATTGTTAGCTCTTTTTTATTTTTATTTATTTGCATTTATATCCCGCCCTTCTCTAAAGACTCAGCGCAGCTTACACTATGTTAGCAATAGTCTTCATCCATTTGTATGTTATATACAAAGTCAACTTATTGCCCCCAACAATCTGGGTCCTCATTTTACCTACCTTATAAAGGATGGAAGGCTGAGTTAACCTTGGGCCTGGTGGGACTAGAACCGGCAGTAATGCAAGCAGCTGTGTTAATAACAGACTGTCTTAGCAGTCTGAGCTGAAGTAGTCTTCAAGAGGAAGGACATTGTGATAGATGATTATTATTCTATTATTTTATTCTATTATTTTAAAATCAAACTAACAATTAACAGATAGCATTGATCTACCTCTTACCAAGATTTTATATTCCCAAATCATCCTCCAGAAATCTACAACAGTTGTAGAAAGTGGACCCTGGGTAGCAATGTAGGTTCTTGGCTCATATACACCCTAAAAAGGAAATACATGTAACATAGGCTTATGTAAAGGCATTAAAATGCATTCAGATCTAATCCACTTTAGAATTTTACAGTATTATTATGTTTTAAAATGAGCTGCCACACTAATTTTTTGAAGAACATTTAACATAGGAAATTGAGTTAAATGAAACAATAACCTGTGAAAGTATTTTTCCAAGTGGTACCACTTTAATAACAATCATCAGCATTATGGTAATGGCTTCAGTTCTGTTACAGTTTTCATCATCTTTAGATGGGTATGTGATAGAGGCTCTGGTGCAACATATCAACCAGGCATTATAGCCAATGAGGAAAAGCTGTGCTATAAAGCAGAATCCAGAATAATACAGACAATCTAAAGTTTAGAAAAATTTAGGACTTGGATGCAGAAATTGTGTTATCCCCAAACTTTCCACTTCAGATTATATGTCCACATCTTCTCTATCCAAGCTATAGCAGCAATTATAACTCGATTACAGTTACTAAGGAAAGCAAATTTTCCAACAGGCTAATTTTACATTAGCAAGAACCTTTTAAATGAAGCAAAAGAATGGGGGCAGTGGGGTTTTACTGATGCCACTTTATAACAACCATTCAGATTTTATTTTGCTAAGAATCCAAAAAAATACAAACAATAGGTTTTGGAAATATGACCGGCAAGCAAGTTGTCTAACAATTTATTTAATTCTTCTTTTGCATGAAGTATGGGGGGGGGAGTTGTTGTTTTGTTACATAAGTTGCAGTAACTTGAGGTAGTCATTGATTGAACGACATTTTTTGTATTCTAGTCTTGGTTATCTAGAAGGAGTGTATTATTAGCATTTTGAAATCAGAAAAGTTACTGTGAGCTACAGGATGGCTTCAGCTGACAGTCAATACACTATTGTGTGGAAATGTCTGCTGGAGATTAAGGAGAACATCTCTACTCTGCTATGATGTTCATGATCTCAGCCTAATAAAAGTAACAGGGTTGTCACAATGATAATGATAAAATGCATGAATCCATACTGCCTAGAAGAAAAATAAAATATATTTTTGTATTTTTTCAGTCACAAAATAACAATATATTAAAATGTTATGGGAACAGAATGGGAACAGAATCTCAAATGCTTGTTCTTTGTACCTTGATAAAATTTGCATTGATGTAATCAGAGTCTTTATCTGATGTGATAAACGAGAGCTTCACTCTGGTATGGTCATCTGAGGGAGGAGAAAGGACAAAAGAAACTGTTTGCTGCCTCATGTAACAAAGAATCTATTAAATAGAAGAATGAAGTTGCCTTTGTCCAGCACAAATTCAATTGTACAGGCATTTCAAATATTTTTATTGAAGATATATAATTAACTCATTTAGAAAATTAAAAGAAGCTCCCAATCATATTTTCTAGCTGTGCCACAATTCAAGAAGCGAAATATCTGGTAGTACTACTTATACACTAAAAGAATCTACTTATACACTGGTCAAACATTTCAATTTCTGCTTTTGTTGTGTATTAGCAAAATGTTCTCTTTTGGCTTCTTTAACATTATCCATTACTTCCCCAATAAAATTGAATGTGAAAATAAATCTTGTTTATAGATGAAATGTATCCTACATATCCTGGTTCCAAATATCTGTTTATGCAAATTGAAGATTTTTCTATTCTTGCATGGACGGAAGATGAATCTTGGATTCTGCAACTATGGCCTATAGAAAATGGAAAGGCAATCATTTTTAAACTATGGTCCATATTTTTAATTAAAAGGGAAATAGTGGTGACACAATGATGTCATTGGAGTGACCATGGCTATATTATTTGGTCTGTGTTCAAAACTTGTGGAGGTATTGTTGACAATTAAGAAAATAAGCTCATAAAAATAATTCCTAAATACTGAAAAGTCACATAGCTAAAAATATCAGTTTAATCTTAAATGTTAATCATATAAGTTGGGATGGCTAATGCAAAAACGGAAGTGGAGACCATGGGTCAATACAATAGCAGTATATACAATGGTGGGATTCAGCTAGTTCGTACCCCTTCGGAGAACCGGTTGTTAACTTTCTGAGCAGTCTGGTGAACTGTTTGTTGGAGGAAATCATTAAGGCAGAGAACCAGTTGTTAAATTATTTGAATCCCACCACTGAGTATATATTTTCTGTCTCCTTAAAGTTCAGAGCAGACTATATGGAAGATGTGTAAGGAAGTAGGAGGAGTTTTTGATTACAAATTTTAAAAGGGGATTCATGATTTATGACTCATGAGAACAATGTATGAGAGTTTGTGTATTAAAAAATCATTTAGCAGTGGCATGGATATCATGGTGTGAATGTGGGCCATACTGTGCTTATTGTGCAACTGATATGTATGCAGGGAATGTCCAAGTTAGGAGAGTACACATAGATTGATTTGGAGCCAGAGATATGTTCAGCTCATGGAAAGAACACTTTCTATTCTGTCTTACTGCAAGTAATCGATCCAATTGGGTGCAATTCTCATTTCCTCTGCTTGCTTGTTTATTTTCTTTTATTAAAATTATACCCAGCCCTTCATTTAAATCAAGGTGGCATACATAATACTCCCTCTGAATTTTGCCTCACAGCTCTGTGAGAAATTTTGACTGAAAGAGAGAGTTGTTGGCCTAAATTTATCTTTCAATAAATTTCTATGGCTAAAGATGCACTAAAATCTGAGTATCCCAACTCCTAGTCCTATACCACAACTACTGCATCATGATGAAGTATTATCTAGATAATTTTAGCAAGGAAAGTGAGGGAGAAATTGTCAGGAAACATTCCTTTTATGGATTGCTTTAATTTAGGATCCAGTCTGTTTACATTATATTATAGGTTACCAAGAAGTAATAGTATCCACAGGAGGGACTTCAAACTGGCATGATGGCAGATATACTACACACAAGTATAAAAGGGGTGAAATTTGCACTTTAATGCCATATTCATCACCTGGCCTTTTATGACTACCATCACCCTTGCATGATTTTATACTCCAAATGCACACAAACTCATTTATATATAAACTGGAACAATAAAGGCAGCATAAAAATTGTGTTGATTTGTAGCTTACATGGTAAGATGTCTTTATAACGATTTTTGCTGCTATTTTCAGGTCTCTCAGACACAGTTGTTGGGTAAATTTTCTCTGCTCTATAGGTCGCTGATTGCCGCTTCAGTTTCTGTGGTTAAATCATAAAGAGTAATTATAGAAAACCTGACAACAATATTACAGACCTGCATTTCTCATTACTTCCTGACTGGCCTCTCTTGAGATAACCACAGTAAGAACTAAACAACCCTCATGGTTTTGCTGGGCGGCTCTTTGTCAGAATGGAAATTTTATGTGCTGATCAAGTATCCTATAGGCAAATGCACTTTTGATGTGGCTTCCTTAGTTGCATAGGTGTGATGTTGTAGAATAACATTTAGCTCAGGTACACTGGAAAATATGAAAATCTTTCCTCTACACAATTGTGACTAAATGCCACTCAACACAGCATTTTTCTGCATCTATAATTAAATATATAGCAATGGCCATAGTGGCTGAGAATTCTGGAAATTGGCACCCAACACATAGAAAGTGCCAAGTTGCCAGAGCTGGACTAGTTCTGACCTAGTAGCCACTATGTTTAGTAGGGGAAATACTTTCCCAAATAATTCATAAATTATTTTCACTGCATGAATCCTTACAGCTAATTTTAATGGGATACTTTCCAGTAAGACAATAAAATTTTGGAGCAGCTTTACAGTTTATAATGAAGTAATAACTGAAATGCAGTTAAACTGCATTTCCTATAAAAGCAACATGTAGAAAAGAGATGTACTTAGGACCTTAGATGTACTTAGGATGGCTTAGGACCCGGGTACTTACGAGACCGCCTGCTGTTACCTTATGCCTCCCACCGACCGGTACGCTCTCACAGAGAAGGTCTCCTGAGAGTGCCGTCCGCCAAACAATGTCGGCTGGCGGTCCCCAGGAGTAGGGCCTTCTCTGTTGGAGCAGCAACGCTCTGGAATGAACTTCCCCCTGGCCTACGCCAAGTGCCTGATCTTCGGACCTTTCGCCGTGAGCTAAAAACATACTTATTTATTCAAGCTGGACTGGCATAATGGTTTTTTAACATTTTAAATTGGGTTTTATTGTTGTGGGGTTTTAAATTTTTTAAATTTTAAATTTAAATTTTTATACATTGGCCTTTTTGTAATATGCTTTATTTTAAATTTTGATTTTAATTGTATATATATTGTGTTTTATTTAGGCTGTACACCGCCCTGAGTCCTTCGGGAGAAGGGCGGTATAAAAATTTGATAAATAAATAAATAAAAAGGTAACAAACAGATAAACTTTCCCAAGCGTTTTTTATTCATTTATTTATTTAATCAAATCTCAGAGCTATCCTACTCATCAACAATTCTGATGCTTTACAAATAGAAAAAAGAAAAAATTCATATAAAGGTTATTTTCTTAATGCACATTTGAAATATGGTAAGGAAAAGCATAAGCCATTTCTGCTTATTTATTATTTTTATTGTAAGTTAAAGGTTATAATATATCTGAGACACGGTACTAGATGACACCAGAGACAAAGAAAACTACATCTGTTACTGTCATCTATAGCAGGGGCCTCCAACCTTGGCAACTTTAAGTCTGGAGGACTTCAACTCCCAGAATGCTGGGAGTTGAAGTCCTCCAGGCTTAAAGTTGCCAAGTTGGAGATCCCTGATCTATAGGGCAACCTGGATTTTGCAGATCTAGTAGCCCAACTATGGGATTCTTCCAATTGATTCCACATATAATTTCAAGTGTTCTTTGGATTTTGGATTTTTAAAGGAAGAAAAAAATCATAATCCTGACCTTATAAACATATGTAATATATTGTCTTTTATAACCTCCACATTTCTCTTTACAGAATGAAAAATATTTGTATGGACCTTCGTTCTCAAGATTTATTTCTAATTTCAAACCGTATACATTTTTCCCATCAAAAGAAGTTACAGTGCTTCCACAATCTTAACTGTGCTTTAGCAATAATTATAAGTTATCTCATTTCTGTATCTTTTTGTTACATTTTGCTTTACAATAATTGCTTTGTTCTCTTTCAAACCTCTTGCTCTTAACTTCCTGAATTTCCAGCACTGACAATTGCTTCTCGAAATATTATAAAGCAATTTATTGATTTGGCTCTTTCCCATTAATTAAAACAAGAATGACAGTTCCTGACAGTTCCAGCACCCAAAGACAATCAAACCAATTGAAATCAAATCAATGAAATTTGGTGGAAACTCATTGATAAATGGAGCTATGAATTCATACAGATTTTAACTGTAAGCAAAGTGTAGGAAAAACTTAAGACACCTTAAAAAACACACTTCAAATGTTTGTCCCAAGAAATCCTGGTCTTGTCTGTATATCTAATAAATATATCATATCCTCAGCTAGCTAGAGACCCAGAGAAAATACAACATATGGTTTCTGAAAGATTGTCTTCCCTGCACAACAAACCCTAGGCCTAGCATGTCATATAGTCATATAGATCTTTATATAGTTTTCATTATTAGGTTTTTTCTTTTTTTCTTTTTACTGTTATTTGAGTATGATTATTTCTTTGATGTTTTAATGGATTGGGAACTAAGTAAACAGATTATTACTACTTTTTAAACATTTGTTTACCGCCCATCTCATTTCAAAGCAACAAAGGTACTCATACATAAATTGCATTAAGAAAAAGAACAGGAAAGACTGCCAGATTCACAATTTCAGATTAATGAAGGGGGGTGGGTGGTTATCACAGTTCAGTTCAGTTCTTACTCCCTGCATTTATATCCATAGATGTCTGTAGGTCAGATCGGTCAGGAACTGAAAAGCTGATTATCACATTTTTCTCTAGACAAGACAAGTTGAGACAGATAGATGTAATGAGGAGCTCAAAGAAAATAGAAAACCGGATGAGTCAAAAGTTTATTCAGAGATAATGCTTTGCTCAATCTGATGGGAAGCAATGATTCAGAAATCTGGAAAAGTCTCAAAGATTATTTAGCCCAATTCCTTAAGTGAGACGAAAGCCTTTAAACACAAACATTCCTAATAGATTAGCTTATGCTTCTTTCAAATGAGTCTCATTATGAAATTATGCTTGTAGCAAAAAGCTAGAGACACCCAAGTTGTCTTCAATTTTCCTATTTTTGGTGATTTATTTTTTGGAGACTTATCAAGACAAATGTATGAAGAACTACAGGGCAGGCAATGGTAAAATGTGAAAATGGTAAAAGGTGGCTCAGTGGCTAAGACACTGAGCTTGTCGATCAGAAAGGTCGGCAGTTTGGTTCGAATCTCTAGTACAGGTCTCTTGTGTGAGCAGGGGGATGGACTAGATAACCTCCAAGGTCCCTTCCAACTCTATTACTGTTACTAATAGGAATTGAACTACAGGAGGGCACAGGGAAGAAATCCTGTACCATTGGCAAAAATTTCCTTAACTGAGATTTTAAGCATCATATGGCTAAATTTGGCACAAAATTTTCTACATTTCTTCCTATGATTTAAAAACTGAATGGACATATTTATCTTCCGGTCTGAATTGCAGCAGTTTTGCAGAGAATGGGAGGGAAGGGTTTCATGTTGGTGAGAGGACATTGTTATGCACTGCATGCATGAAATAATGAGTGGACCATATTGATAATTAGGCAACTTTGTTTGAGAAGTCTAATAAATTGGGGAAAAGTTATTCTGACCTTAAAAGTTATTCATCTTTTTTATTTTTTATAAAAATAAATCTGAGTTGCTAATATGGCTCGGCCATATTGCTTTATCCTATATGTTTTAATTGTAAGGTTAAGGTTCCCCTCATAAGTATGTGCTAGTCGTTCCTGACTCTAGTGGGCGGTGCTTGTCTCCATTTCAAAGCTGAAGAGCCAGTGCTGTCTGAAGACGTCTCTGTGGTCATGTGGCTGGCATGACTAAACACCAAAGGCGCATGGAACACTGTTACCTTCCCACAAAAGGTGGTCCCTATTTTTCTACTTGTATTTTTTACGTGCTTTCGAACTGCTAGGTTGGCAGAAGCTGGAACAAGCAACGGGAGCTCACTCCGTTACACGGCACTAGGGATTCGAACGGTTGAACTGCTGACCTTTCAATCGACAAGCTCAGCATTTTAGCCACTGACCCACCGCATCCCCTTTGAGCAATGTAATTGTATCATATACATTTAAATGTAGCCTCACAGCATCCTTAAAACAATTACCAGTATTAAGAATTAGTTGATTCAAGGTATCAATCCTTTCTTGACCCAAGATTTTTCTTGCTGTCTTCCAATTGGGGTTATTCCATATCGGTGCTTCATGTGATTATGGACAAAACTTAACAGCTCATCTAGCAAGCCCAAATGCATCTAGCAGCTTTTAGAACTGGGAAGGACAAGCCCTGTTTCCTTTAAATTGACCTATATTTGATGCCCTCTGCTGCAACACTTGCAACTAGACTGAAGAAGCTAATAAACATTTAAAGAAGATAGTAGTGATCCCTGCAGGGTATCACAATGTAATTTAATAGGTGTAGAAATCAATCTATTTGTACTAGCTCATTACAATGGAATGCAGATACCAAATTGTAATCTTGTATACCTAAAAGGATAAAAAGCTAAACTTCTAAAAAACAAACGCATAAAACTTAATGTGCATCACATCATGGACCAAGTTTATCTGCTGGTTACACCAAAAGCATAGATCAAGTTTCTAATCAACAAGCAAATATTGTTAGTTGCCTGATCTCCCATTTTCCCCTGGCATTTTGTTTCTTTTAATAAATACAGAGGTCCACCGTTTCATTATTTTCTGCAACTAATTATTGCAGCACCCCTGGATAGAATAATAACAATCTAACAGGATTTCTGCTGAGTGTGGAACCAGGAACATTCTGTATACACATAGAGTGTTCTAACTTTTGTGGCACTGAAATAATTGTGTAATCAAATCAGTAAAAACCTTCTTGAAAAATTACCTTTGGGAATGCTAGAAAGAAACTTGACAGCAGGGTGGTGTGCCTTCAAATATGTGCATTTTCAAGCTTTACCTTAATTTGGTATACATATAGAATTTTGTGCATGTATATACACAGACAAGCCTATAAAGCTACAAACATATACATATAAAGTATATGTGCATGCACATGTACTGAATGAATACACATGCACCCATTCACAAGAAGGAAAGTAATTGACTATTAGTTTCCCAGAGCAGAAAGAAAAAAGGGCACAGCAGCAGAAGAATTGCTCAAGGGGAGATGTTCATAGGTGAAGTCTGAAGTGAATCCTTTTCAATCTGGACAGGGATTTCTTAAATTGGCTCAGATTTAAACTGACACCATCACAGGACAGGGGCAGCTTAAAAGTGCAAAGTGGATACAACCTAAAATGCATTATTGGACTGCAGTTTTTAGTCAAACATTTCATTTTTTCAGTTAGAAGAGTTTACTTATATATGATTGTAATTAAAGAAAGTTTGCTCATTTAAATCTTTCCAGTCATATTGCAACCAGATCTTCATGTTACACTGTTGTTCTAACGGACACTGCATTTATCACCTGGTTCTTTCGGTGCCATAAGCACTTACAAGCAGGGGTGAAATCCAGCAGGTTCTGACAGTTTCTGGAGAACCGGTAACGGAAATTTTGAGCAGTTCAGAGAACCAGCAAATACCATCTCTGGCTGATCCCAGAGTCGGGTGGGAATGGAGATTTTGCAATATCCTTCCCCTGCCATGCCCACCAAGCCACGCCCACCAAGCCATACCACACCATGCCCACCATGCCACGCCCACAGAATCGGTAGTAAAAAAAATTGGATTTCAACACTGCTTACAACTTGATGTTGCCTAGAATAAGTTTCTTTCTCTGAGAAACAATATTATATGAAGAGAGAAATAATTTTTATGCAAGGAGGCAGAACAGGGGGAAGAATATTTTTTGGAGAGCATTTTAACGGACAGGGTCCAGTGCTATATCTTTAAAACCACTTCAGATATTTCTTTAGTCCACTGGCCCCACCCATCTTTTTACCAGCTCTAGTGGCAGTGAACCATAACTCAGTGCAGCTGGACAGGAAAGGATTTTGCATATGGCCTTTTAAGCAAAATGTGAATGTTTTTTTTTCCACAGCCAGTTTGTTGTTACTATTTTATTTTATGCATAGTTAATGAACCATACATACATTTGCTTTAAGGAAAATAAGTCTTTTTATAGAGAAAAGTGGATGAAGAAAATCCAGTCCCCCAATATGCATGTATTAATTTTTTTAAAAATTGTTTCATGGATGCAGCTCCTAGCACAGACCTCCCCGACCAGAGTGTCTTCCAGATATGTTGAACCCACGGCCAGCTTTAGGCGATGGCTAAGGAGGCACTGGCCTAGAGTGCTGAATCATTCTAAAAATGCACATTTTTGTATTGACAGGGTTGGCACCATTGAACAATGTGGTCTAGCATGCCATACAGTGATGAAATCTGAACTGGTTTACTACCAGTTTGCTGGCTGCACATGTGCACCATGCGCCAAATGCAAGGTGCACGCACACGCAGTGCACGCCAAAAGGAGGCATGGGGTAAGTAGAACAGCACGCGTGGTGGGGTGATCAACTGTGGCGCACAATCTTTTTTTTTTTTACTTTTAAAAGCATTTTTTTACAACCTATTTTTTACAACCTATTCGGCCAAAAGTTTTTTTTAAAAAGCCTCTGACATTCAGGCAGCTCAGCTGGGATCATCAGAGCCTTTTTTTTTATCTTTTAAAAGCATTTTTTTACAACCTTTTTGGCGAAAGAGGCTGTAAAAAAATTCTTTTAAAAGTAAAAAACAGGCTCTGAGGATTGTGTGGCTCAGCTGGGCATGGGGGTGGGGGGCCGCAGGAATTTTTGCTACCAGTTCTCTGAACCACCCACCACCATCGCTACCGGAGCAGTCCATCAGGTCCGAACCAGGAGCATTTCACCACTGGTGCCATATATCTTTGAGTTTACACTGGTTCAAGCTCAACTCCCTGCCAGCCCAACTATTGCTTAGTATTCTGGATGACAAACATTCATAAATACAGAGGCTATTTCATGCTGTAAAACATAATCCTAGCACAAACAAATCTTCTAAGATGCCCTCCTTAATGGACTTTCTGTGGCATGGAAGAAAATGGATGAAAATGAAAGGGGCGAATAAATGACAGACAATACCATAAAGGAGTGAACTTCACAATTAAATCCTATTTTGAAGCACCAATAGACTCTTAGAATATAAGCCTGTAGCATGTACTGTATCGAAGCAAAATATATATTTTTCCAAATACTATTCTGAATAAAATATACTAGGCTGCACTGAAACAGAATGATTTGGTTACCATTATTCAGCTTTCTCTGTGCTCAGGATTCCTATCTTCTAGGTTTACAAACAATGTATTTTTTGTTTTTTTTTAATTTTAATCTCCCCAAGAGAAAAGGATTCCACAGCATGTGGTACAAATGCCACATAACAATTAGTTAATGTCCAAAAATAGCACCTACTTCCTGTTTCAACTGCTGTTTTAGCATAAAATAACGAGGTTACAACTTGATGGGGAAACTGATTGTCTGAACATATAGTGTTTTCTAACTACAACCACATAAAAATGCTTCTCCCATATGGTTTAGAAGATGGCTGATATAACTTCTCCCTCGTCAATCACAGCTACCGGAAATTCCCACCCAGCAAAGCCAGTACTGCTCAAAATTCTAGGAATCCCATCTGGATGACACAATTTTTGAGAAAACAAACACACATAAAAGTGGCTGAAGGAAAAGGGCTTTTGGAATGTTATGGATATAGTGAGTGACAATAAGAATGCAGTTTAGAAAAGATACTTTGTGAAGTCAGTTCAGTAATAATTCTCTATCTAATTCTATATATTAACAAGTTGGTATTTGAGGCATATTGCTATCATTAATGCTGCTCTACAATGGGGTGGATACAGAGGAGAGTTTAACCAGGTTTTGACCAGTTCTGGAGAACCGGTACCAGAAATTTTGATCAGTTCGGAGAACCGCTAGTAAAAATTCTGATTGGCCCTGTCCCCATCTATTCTCTGCCTCCCGAGTTCCAGCTGATCTGGAGGAAGTGGGAATTTTGCGTAACCTTCCCCTGGAGTGGGGTGGGAATGGAGATTTTATAATATCTTTCCCCTGACATGCCTACCAAGCCATGCCACACCCACCAAGTCACGCCGACAGAACCCGTAATAAAAAAATTTGAAACCCGCCATTGGGGTGGACACTATACTTAAGAGCAACAATCCTTCTATACAAATCCAGATTTTCCTCCTGCCATCCTACTGATGCAGATTTTCCATTCTATCATTTTATTTCATTTTCTATTTCCATTTCCATTTTATTTCAGAGACCAATGAAAGTGGCTACAAAATGACTCATTCAAATTTGAAATTTATCCACTTGGTAGGCAGTTTATACATTGTTGGCAGACACTGGCTTACTCATTTTCAGAAGCTACCATTTTGCCTTTATTGAGATTTCATGAACATTTATGCCCATTCTCAGCCTGCTACCATGACACTTCTCCTTGCTGCAAAGGTTGGCTTTTCTAAAGAATATGTTTGAATATTAATATGTACCTGAACAGTTATTTAAAACAAAATAAAATTAAAAACTAGAGCCAGTTTGATGTAGTGGTTAAAGCACCAAGCTAGACACTGGGAGACGGTGAGTTGTAGCCCTGCCTTAGCATAAACACTCTCTTCAGTCTTACAAAGGAGGCAATAGGAAACTTAAGACTTATTCAGAAAGTCTCCAAAAAATGGGACAGGATTGAATATAAGTAAAAATAAATAAAAATATGAAACTGAACTATTTGCCATTTCAAAGGGTCTAATTAAAGGGGAGAAATTAGAAGTAGAAAAAGAAGATGGATATTAACAGAATTTTCTACAATCAAAACCCACCTCTGAAAATCCAGATGAAACAATTGTGGTGAAATCCAATTTTTTTACTATTGGTTCTGTGGGCGGGGCTTGGTGGGTGTGGTGTGGGCATGGCTTGGTGGGCGTGGCAGGGAAGGATACTGCAAAATCCCCATTCCCACCCCATTCCAGGGGAAGGATACTGCAATATCCCCATTCCCACCCCACCCTGGGGCCAGCCAGAGGTGGTATTTGCCAGTTCTCTGAACTACTCAAAATTTCTCCTACCAGTTCTCTGAACTATTCAAAATTTCCGCTACCAGTTCTCTAGAACCTGTCAGAACCTGCTGGATTTCACCCCTGTGTTATTCCCATTTTGGGTAAAAATGGCTCTACTGTTTTCATTTGCAATAGCTCAGATTTCTCCTGACTCATTCCAAAACCAGAAGCTTTGCAGGAAGTGATTCAAGGACAAACACATACATTCTGATGATTGCAAGCAGATTCTGGTGATTGCAAAAACCATTTCAATGAGAAATCTAGCAATCACCAAGAAGAAAATGCCAACCATATTTATAATAAACATGTGATTTCAATTCTTGCTCATCTTTCTACAGCCGGTAGTACATCTTGAGCTAACAGTGTCTTGCTTTGGGGTTGGGAATAATAATTGACACCTGTCCTTTGTTGTTATAACAGGTCATTTTGGTTTCAGGCTATTTGTTTATGACCTTGCCAGGCCTGGTCAACACACAATAGATCAAAAAGTATTTTTGACATTCAGTATCATCTCAGTGACCTCAAAACACTTGAAATAATTTGGAGAAATGGATCATGTTCAATCTGAAAGTAAAAACAAACCAACCCCTGACCATTAATTGTAAATGTGTACCATTTGCATGCCTACTTGGAAATTGTCCACCCATCAATCACCAGTTTCATCCCGCAGCTAAAGTCAAATAAGCGAACCAGAAGAAATGCCACAAAAATAAGCAAATAAAAATTTGTATTGCCTGTATAAATGAGGATAATTAATGACTGAATGGTTTTATGCTGCTCAAACTGATGAGGTTTCAAGGAAAGCAATACCACCATTTTTTTCCAGCATTCTGTCCTTATCAGGCCTGGAGACATTGTAGGGAGGCAGTGAAGAGCTTTTTCCACCAAACACTTCTGGAGCATTTTCATAAAACACACAATAAGAATATTTTAGTCATAACTGAGTCATCTGTGAACATTGATGATCCAAGAATACAACAACTAATGCATTATTATAGCAGATGATATTCTACCTAGCTTTCTCAAGCTAGGAATTTTTACAGTCCCTAAGTCAGTTCCTCCAAGAGATGGAGTGGGAAATACCTGCACAGCAAGTTTAAGAAACAAGGAAAGCTGAATAGGCACCCGCATCACAAAAGACTGAACATAGGCTTTCTACTGCAATGATCTGAAGGCTAAAAACAACCTCCTCTGGGCTTAACAAGTTGCAACAGGAAACCAAAAACAGAACCCAAAGATTGAGCCAATGGAAACAAGGCATGATGTCTCTGGAAGAGCATTGCAATTGACTAGTAACATTTATTGGCATCGTTGCTTTAGGCAGTGACCCTACCTGAATGAATATGACTATAGAAGTAAGCAGTTCCAGTACATTTGGAGAGCATCAGATGTAGGAAAGGTTCAACCAGTGTATAATTTAATATGTACTTCAAATTCACACACACTAACATACTTATGAAAGCAAGAAGTTAAAATATTAGCTTTTTTGTACTTGGTAATTATAGATTTCTTTGTAGGCACCGAACATAGGGTGACAATACACAAAGAATCTTTTGTAGAGGTGGATTATTTAATATAGCTGGTTATTGGAAACTAGGTGAGTTTTTTGAAAAGATAAAATTCTAATTTCTAGCCTTGATATCTATCAGTGCCATGCCCAGTTTCTGTTGCAAAAATCTTTTTTTCTTTCCTTTAGCAGTATAGAAGCAACTCTTATCAAATGAATGAAAAGATATTTATGTTTTCAAGTCATTTCTTGTCAAGGAACCTGAGACATTCTAGGTCAGGGGTCTCCAACCTTGGCTGTAATATAGCTGTAATATAACTTTAACTTGTATAAATGCTAATACTTGGGTTTGAAAGGCAGTGTATAGACCATACCCTAGAACAGGGGTCTCCAACCTTGGCAACTTTAAGACTTGTGGACTTCAAAGCTGGCTGAGGAATTCTGGGAGTTGAAGTCCACAAGTCTTAAAGTTGCCAAGATTGGAGACCCCTGTTCTAGGGTATGGTCTATACATTGCCTTTCAAACCCAAGTATTAGCATTTATACAAGCTAAAGTTATATTACAGCTATTATTTACATGACAACAAAGGGATGGATATGCTATCCTTCAAGAAATTACCTTTAATGACCCACTAAAAACTCCCATGGATTCCTAGGAACTCCTCAAAACATGATTTTCAATTTATAGTATACTGGGACTCTGACAAGTTGTTATTAAATTGAAGGCTTCAATTCACAGTCATCATAGTTTTCACGTTGTTATCTCTTTCCAATGGATGTTTTTAAATCTGACTTTGATAGTCTAAAGTTCTTTTTGATTTGGTTCTTGCTAGTCATCCTTCAAGACTATACAAACATTGTTCTTAAAATTATAGTCTTCTCCCTGGGCTGGGGGTTGAGGTGGGAAGACGTTGCTGCTGCTAACCACTGGCTCTGCTTCTGCCTCTTAACCTATTTTGAAATTTGAATCAGAAGAAGGGACGATGTTTTCCTTCTGAGAAGATGTATGGATCACACTGAAAGAGAGGAACTGAACAATAGCAGCAAGGAGGCAAATGAATTCAGTGAGAGCCCTTCCTACGTGGACAGCATTTAATTGGAAGGCGCCCTACAACCTGGAGTCAAGAGTGTCTGGGGCCCTCCTAAATCACTTATCAACTCAGGTGCTCCTTTCTTTCCCTCCATAAAGTGGAAATTTTATTTTTATTTATTGTTTGATTTCTATAGCTGCCCATCTCAACAAGTGACTTTTCCAACCATTTTGCAATCAAACTAGAACGATCATTCAGTTAATACAATCCCACAAGAAAAAACGGGAAGGATTGAGTTTGACCCTTAAAGTAATTTAAAGTTCAGGCTGTTCCCATCTGTCCCCTTCAATGCTACTTTAAATGTTTTCATAGAAAAAAAACTTACAAGCATGAATTAGCGGTTTACTAAAACAACAGGATGATCTTCTTAAAACACAGTATTAATCCTTCCTTTAAAATGAAACCATGCTTAGAAATATTGCTTCAGCTTCCTTACCAAATATTCACCAGTGAACTCTTCCTTGTTGAGGTTTCTGTTTCTGATCCTTTTCAGGTTTTTCATGATAATTTCTCTTTGATCCATGCCGTAAAACCAGATGAAGATGAACTGTCAGAAAAAAAGATGAACATGACAAATACATGCTACAGTGGAAACAGCCACCAGTGTGGATGGTTCCTGTCGGAGTCTGGTTTGCTTAGTTCATCACAAGACCAGAAGGAAGTGAGTATGTATGTAGCAGCCACAGTGGGGAACTTTAAAAAAAAAAAAATCCTTGCCATGCCCTAGTGCCTTCAATCTTGAGAATGAAATAATATATTGTTTTACAAAACAAAAAATCATGTTACTTTGCTTAAAATGAGCCTAAAGCAGTGGTGGGATTAAAATAATTTAACAACTGGTTCTTTGCCCTAATGATTTCTTCCAACAACCAAGTCACCAAACTGCTCAGAAAGTTAACAACCGGTTCTCCCGAAGAGGTGCGAACTGGCTGAATCCCACCACTGGCCTAAAGCCTCATGTTCATTTTTCTTTAAGATGAGTTTCTTACCCAACAGATCATTGAGGTAGCATTCTTTTCACGAAGAGAAAAAGAAGGAAAAAATAGCTGCAAAGATACCTCAGGTCCCTGATATATGCCTTGTAATGTAGTCAGATTTCATTATTAAATCCATCTTCTTCATTTATAAGTCTGAAATACTTTTGTGCTGATAAGCAGCTTTCTCAGATTTTAAGAACATTCTTTGTACATACATCCACTTTTCTCCTCCCACCAGAAAGAGATGGCTTAACTTTTCAAATATATTAGTCACGCCTTAGCCCTAAACTTCGCAGAAAATATTCCAAAATATTCAGACATTGCTGCCCTTTCACATGACCTAGATTGAACTTTCCAGAAAACTTCAGCAGCAGACATTTTTATGTCCAAATTTTAGTTACCCAGGGATTATTGTAAAAATGGACTAGACAGTTCCTGGAATGCAGACTATCTGAGTGATTTTTGTTACCGCTCACCCTCCCTTCAGAAGAATGTTGATTTCAGTTTTTGGAAAACTTAAGTAAAAACACGATTCTAAAAACCTCTTCTGCCTACTTAACTTACAAAAATAGTTTGCGAGAAGACGCCCAAGGAGCTGCTGATTCAGTTCTACAGAGGAATTATTGAGTCTGTCATTTGCACCTCTATAACTGTCTGGTTCGGTTCTGCAACCCAACAAGAAAGACACAGACTTCAGAGGATAATTAGAACTGCAGAAAAAATAATTGCTACCAACCTGCCTTCCATTGAGGACCTATATACTGCACGAATCAAGAAGAGGGCTGTGAAAATATTTACAGATCCCTCACATCCAGGACATAAACTGTTTCAACTCCTACCCTCAAAACGACGCTATAGAGCACTGCACACCAGAACAACAAGACACAAGAACAGTTTTTTCCCAAAGGCCATCATTCTGCTAAACAAATAATTCCATCAACACTGTTAAACTATTTACTAAATCTGCACTACTATTAATCTTCTCATCGTTCCCATCACCAATCTCTTTCCACTTATGACTGTATGACTGTAACTTTGTTGCTGGCAATCCTTATGATTTATATTGATATATTGGCCATCATTTGTGTTGCAAATGTTGTACCTTGATGAACGTATCTTTTCTTTTATGTACACTGAGAGCATATGCACCAAGACAAATTCCTTGTGTGTCCAATCACACTTGGCCAATAAAAAAAAGAGAATTCTATTCTATTCTGTTGTGTCTCTGCCACAGGGGAGCACTGCCCCCAGCTGTTTCTTCATCGACATGTTACTGACTAACATATGGAATATCCCTTGTGGTTGGAAGAAACTAGATACTCAGAATAAATAAATAAACAGCCTAGATATTCAGCAACGTTTATTTAACATTCTTCATATCACTGTATGTACCTGAACCCAACATTTTCTGGCTTTTTGCATCTCCAGCAGGCATGACTTAAAAAAGCCTCATGTGTTCCATGTTTCCCTTGCCATACAAACTAGATATATCTTTCTGCCATTGCTTAAATGGAACAAAATAGGTTTTGCATGAAGTAAAAACTTAATTCTAGGCCCATGGTCTCCAACCTTGGTCCCTTTAAGACTTGTGGACTTCAACTCCCAGAGTTCCTCAGCCAGCTTTGCTGGCTGAGGGACTCTGGGAATTGAAGTCCACAAGTCTTAAAGGGACCAAGGTTGCAGACCCCTGTTCTAGGCAATACATTCATTTCTTTCACAGACATTCTTCCCAGTAATGACAACTGTAATTTCCCCCATTTTGGCATGTCCTTCTTACTTTTATTCCATGCCTTAATGAAATTGTTCTGAAATAGTATGCAATTCATATTTTATCATAGTGAAATCTTTTTCATAAAACCATTTTTTTGCCATCAGTTCTCTTTGCTGTTCCATCTTTGTGTTTTTGTTAACATCTTTGTTTTCCCATTATTAATTTTAAATCCAGCTAATGCACCAAAATCCTTTATTTTTTTTTCCATTGTGTTTCTATTTCTTCCCAAAGGATTTTTCAGAATTTTCACCATATAATCAGTAGCACCTATAATTTATATGTGTCCACTTTAATCATCACTTCAGCAATTCTTTATTCTTGGCTTATATTGCTATTCAATACTTTCAGAGATAAGATCAGGGACATCCTTATTGCTAAAACAGTGTTTCATTTAACTTTCATGTGACAGATTTTCCTTTTAACTACTAAGGTCATTAGCTGTGGTCTGAAAACTAAATTCTTAGATAGCCAAGACATATCAATTATTTAAAAAGAAATTTTTTTTGTCTTTCTTATATGTCTTTAAGAAAAATAAGTATATTCTTTTGCATCACCATTTTTGTACCTCTATGCATACAGAAGCTCTAAATTGTCTATCATATATATATATATATATATATACACACACACACACACACACACACACACACACACACACACACACACACACACACACAAAACCTTTGGTAGGGGAAGGATATTGCAAAATCTCCATTCCCACCCCACTCTGGGGCCAGCCAGAGGTGATATTTGCCATTTCTCCGAACTACTCAAAATTCCCGATACTGGTTCACCGAACTGCAAAAAATTTCTGCTACCAGTTCTACAGAACTGTCAGAACCTGCTGGATTTCACCCCTGCCACCCCCTCACATGTCTATCATAATCATCACTCATTCCAAGTTTTGGCTGTTATTGGCGGTTTATATACAAAATAATTTCATTTCTCTGTTTGGTGCCCACTGAAATAAATTCTTCACCAAATTTTTGCAAATCAAATATTTTATATCCTTTTTTTTTCTAATATGCATTTCTCATAAACAAGCTATTTCTTGTTTCAATGGTTTAAAGTACTGAAATAATTCATTTTTGAGGAACGTTTGCTTCATTTATATTCAACGTTAGGCATTTAAAATCTATATTTATGCCAAAAAAGAAGTAGCATAGGATGGGGGATACTTGGCTTGTAACGATGTCTGTGCAAAAAATCTTGGAACAGTAAATGACCACAAACAGAATATGAGTCAGCCATGCATTGTAGCTGCAAATGGCAAATGCAAATGTAACCTGTTTCTACCTGTTTTTACAGAAGTGTAGTTTCCAGAGAATGGGAAATAATAGTTCCACTTTAATTTGCATGCTCTTTCAGTTCTGAGCACTAGATTTTAACGAAGTGTTGTAAATACGGTACCAATTCAGACAAACTAAAACAGGTTCAGAAAAAGGCAGTAGGATAATAAGGAGGTTAGAAATTCAACCTATGAAAAGAAATTGAGGAAATTGATGATGTTTAATTTTAAATAAAAGATTATTATTATTATTATTATACTGTCACAGAAAGCATACAGTTTCCCATTCTAGAGTACAACACATAGGCAGGTTCAGACCGACTAAAAGAAAAGAAAACCTCCATTCGGTAAGAATAGTTTTGCAGGGAGCCAATTTCCTAAAACGTGGGCTTCCCCTTACTGGCTAGCTAGACAGTCATGTGTCTGGGAAGTTTCTGTTTGGATTCTTGGACTGAGCAAGAAGTTGGACTTATTGGCCTAAATGACTTTTTCTAAGATTACAATACTACATTTTCTTTCCTTTGTTTGAGAACTGGAATTATAGTTCATGAAGACAAATATAGTGGATAATCCTCATTCTTCTCATTGTTTCTTTGATTCTGATTTCTTCAAACGCATTCTAGAAAATAGTTGAATTTCCTTAAGTAGCACTTAGACTTTCATACCACCCTGTAGTGTTTTAAAGCATTCTCTGGGATCTTTACAATGTCAGCATATTGCCCCCAATAATCTGGTTCCTCAATTCATTAAGCTCGGAAGGATGGAAGACTGAATCAACCCCGAGTCTGTCAGAATTGAACTCCAAGATGTGGGCAGAGTTTGCATGCAATGCTGCATTCTAACCACTGCACAACCAGGGCTCTTAGAAGAAATATATAGAAAAATATACTTTATTTTAGCCAAGAAGTTATGTGCACGCAAAGACTACTACTTTAAACAGGATCAATACATTCAACATTTCCCAAGCTGAAGCTCTGCTAGCTTGGAGTGATAGGAAGTTTGGTTCAACACATTTGAAGGATGTGAAGTTGACATTTGAAAGTGCAGTTTGCTCAAAAACAAAGATTTTCAAGCCGTCAGTCTTGCCATATCCATTAAAAAAGAAAGGAATGTCAATAAGGCAGAATGCTTCCTACCAGTTACTGCTAAGTAATTTAAATTTCCAATTCAATTATACCTTATAACTATATGTAGATACTACACATGAGCAATATGGGTCATATCAGAGTAATAAATAGAGGAAAAACTATTGTCATTTGGTTCAAATGAGGTTCGTTTCCAGATAAGGCATATATTACACAGTCTTGAACTTTAATAATCCATATTTCTTCTATCTTTCTTATTCTTAGGTATTCGTAACTATCTCCTTCACTTGCCAATATGGTTAGTTACAGCTTTCTAACAAGCTTTGCAATATTTTCCTGGGATATTTTTTCCTGCAAATGTTTACATATAGAGAAGTGACACCAACTAACATCCCAGGAAAATGAGATGCCAGTAATGCTCCAGTCTTCCCAGATATAGACATTTCCTTTGTATGAAACAGGAATATATTAATAATTAGGACCAAGGAACTGATGATCTACTTAAGCAGGGGACTGTAAATTGGTGCAATGTATTGTGTGGAATTGTGGCTGCAGGAATTATCTATGAAATTCATTGACTGACAATTTAATTGCAATGACAACCAAGTTATTATGAGTTTCTTTTTAAATTAATTAAATTTATTTTGTTTCATACATACAAAATTGTATATAGCCTTTTCAATTCATTTGCAATTCCATTTCCAGTTTTGAAGCAACTCTCCAGCTCCATTTCCTCCAAAATAGCAGATGGATTTTTCATATTGAAACCAAGAAACTATGGGCTGTTTAGACACCAAGATTACCCTAAAAAAAAGAAAGATTGATGAGAGTGGAAGAAGTAATAAATGATCTTTCTCCAAAATATATAGTAAAGATCCTGAATCCATGTTGTGAAACACATTGGGATTTTGATTTATGACCTGAAGATGACATCAGTAGATGCCATTGTATTTCCCCCATACCTTATACTCAGAGGGAATATCACTGCACAAGATAAGGATATGGTCCCATCCATTAAATATGGAAGGAGCTTGCCTTGTCCTCAGCAATCAACTCCTTCTGCTTGTTGTTTGGGAACTGCAGATTAGTGACATCCATGAATCAGGATATAAGGGACTCTGCACTCACATGCATGTGAGAAAGGAGTGGAACATTTTGTATTATTTCAGTTAAAACTGAGGGATAAATCTTTAAAATAGGACACTGAAATTTTTCCATGTGGTATTTTCAGATTGGTTGAGACTGCAACAGTCAGAATTTCTAACGTACAACTGTTGATTGTTTAATAATCTTGTTCACTGGAATTAATGGAATAGTAATTCATGTTCTTCTGCTAGTTATTTTTTTCTGTTTTCTGAGCTTTTGAAGGTTGGCCTGGAATGCAATCTTACCAAGTGCTAAATCACAGTTAAACATTAATTTAACTTACCCAACCACCTTGCCTTTCAATATAGCCTCTCACTTCAGGATTTTCATTGATTGTTTCTGTAAGTATGTTTATCAGACTCCTATCTCCATGAGTTTTCTCTGTAAGTTTCTGAAACAACTTCACAGCAACAGCTAGAAAAGCTCTTTCAGGCTCTAGCCCAGGAACATGACTGATCCAATCCCTGCTGAGAAATCCTGCTTCTTCTTTGAATTTCTTTATCTGTAAGCATAGAGTGAATATTTCAAAAAGAAAATGCAACTACTATAAGACAACAGGCATTTATGGTGGGGAACAGCTCTGATTCACTTTAAAATTTACATCAAACATTTATCAATAGGATCAAAGATCTATTTTGTTATACTTGCGCAACAAAATTGTTTGACAATCATAATGCTTAAGGTATTTCATTTAAAACTTAGAATAGTCTAAGTTTCATGACCCAACCAGTCCCTTCTTAGGAAAAAGATGAAGATCAAGAGCTGCTGAAGAGACAAGCAAATATGAAATAATGATGTCAAAGCTTGACATGAGATCTTGGTGGAATCATTTTCCACTCATTAATAGACTGAAACCCAACACAAAGGAACTGTCTCAAAGACAGTCAACATCATTACACTGAAAGTGAGAGATATATACGTGCCAGATTGTTTAAAAAAGTTTACAAGTTCCTCTTAAGAGGGGGTGACCTCTACAACAACATCCATAATAGCATCATTTTCTTTCTCAGGCTTTCCTAGGATTGATCTCACCTTGTTGTATTGTACCCTCTGAACCTTGATTTCTGATACAAAATTCTCTGTTTGTATCACTGGGCTGAGTCTTGACCATGTTTTTGCAGGATTTTTGTTGAAACAAAAACAGAGTGCCTTCCTGGTTTTGGACTTGAGTCATTGATGTCTTGCTCTGTTTTTTATATTACACCTGACTAAAGCTAATCACTAGATAATAAAAATGAAAGTACAAGGATTATGAATAAAGAAATCAGAAGATACTACAGCATCCTTTTTATTAGTGCCTAAAATAGCAAAGGAATGAAAAACAGACAGTGAAATAAGAATTGAAAGAAATAAAATAAGATGAAAGAATAGGGATATAAGTGGCAACTGCGATGCCTTGAATCCTATAACTAACTATTGTTTGCTATATTAATAAGGTGTTTTTTTTTCCTTTTTGTAGACTTTAGTTCAGCATTCAATACCATCATTCCAGACATTCTCCTAACTAAGCTAAACCAGCTACAGGTACCGGAACAGGCTTGTAAGTGGATCACAAGCTTCCTAACAAACAGGAAGCAGCAGGTGAAGCTAAGCAAGATCACATCAAATACCTGTACAATTAGCACAGAGGCCCCCCAAGGCTGTGTGCTCTCCCCATTTCTCTTCTCTCTGTATACCAATGACTGCATCTCCAACGATCCATCTGTTAAGCTACTGAAGTTCGCAGATGACACAACAGTGATTGGTCTCATTCGAGACAATGACAAATCCACATATAGACGAGAGGTCAAACGACTAGCCTTGTGGTGCAACCAAAACAATCTGGAACTGAACACACTCAAAACCGTAGAAATGGTGGTAGACTTTAGGAAAAACCCTTCCATACTTCCACCTCTCACAATACTTGACAACACAGTATCAACAGTAGAAACCTTCAAATTTCTGGGTTCTATCATATCGCAAGATCTCAAATGGACAGCTAACATCAAAAACATCATTAAAAAAGGACAACAAAGAATGTTCTTTCTGCGCCAACTCAGTAAGCTCAAACTGCCCAAGGAGCTGCTGATCCAATTCTACAGAGGAATTATTGAGTCTGTCATTTGCACCTCTATAACTGTCTGGTTCGGTTCTGCAACCCAACAAGAAAAACACAGACTTCAGAGGATAATTAGAACTGCAGAAAAAATAATTGCTACCAACCTGCCTTCCATTGAGGACCTGTATACTGCACGAATCAAGAAGAGGGCCGTGACATAAACTGTTTCAACTCCTACCCTCAAAACGACGCTATAGAGCACTGCACACCAGAACAGCTAGACACAAGAACAGTTTTTTCCCGAAGGCCATCACTCTGCTAAACAAATAATTCCCTCAACACTGCCAGACTATTTACTGAATCTGCACTACTATTAATCGTTTCATAGTTCCCATCACCAATCTCTTTCCACTTATGACTGTATGACTATAACTTGTTGCTGGCAATCCTTATGGTTTATATTGATATATTGACCATCAATTGTGTTGTAAATGTTGTACCTTGGTGAACGTATCTTTTCTTTTATGTACACTGAGAGCATATGCACCAAGACAAATTCCTTGTGTGTCCAATCACACTTGGCCAATAAAAAATTCTATTCTATTCTATTCTAGAATGATGTCCCAAAAATATGCTATTATGGATGTTGTTATAGAGGTCACCCCTCTTAAGTAAGTGAAAGAAGCAGCAGGCCTCTACAAAAATAAAACCAACAACTTAGATGACAAGGAGGGGAAATTATCTTAGATGAAGATGAAAAACTAACAAGATGAAAAAAATATTTTGAAGAATTTTTTGAGGACACTAGGGAGGATATCCCTAGCATAACAACTGGATCAAACATCATTATGGAGGAGGTTGAACACGCAATAAAAATAGCAAAAACAAGGAAAGCCACAGGTCCTGATAATATTCCAGTAGAAATTTTAAAATTGCTTCTTTCACTTTTTTGTGTAAGTTGAAATTATCATGCATACATTCTCTCTCTTCTATTTCTTTGCATCTCTTTGCAAGCCACTTTTCTTTTGCCAGTCAAATTTTTCTTCTAATTGTTTTCTGCAATTTATTGTTTTTTTCTTTGTTTTCATTTTTATAATTGCTTCTTTCATCCATAAGATGAAGAATTTCATCTGTCATCCACTGTTGTTTCTTGTGGTACCCCTCTCTCTGTTTGGAGTTTGTTACATCTTCTATTGCATTTTTAAATTTATTCCAATTCACTACTACATCTTCATTATTCATGTTGTTGGTTTCTTTTAAATGAATTTTTAATTCTTCTTTTATCTTATCTCCATGCCTATAACACAGAACTGGAACTCTAGTCTCCTGCACCTTAACCACTAGACCAAACATGCAAGTGAAACTGTAATGTCTTAATAATTAAGAGGGATGTACAAATAATGAACCAAAAGAATGGGCTGGATATGGGAGATATCCCTATATGGGATTTACAAAAGAGACTTTTGTTGACATTTTGAAGGATTTTGTGAGAAAGGACAGAGAAAAAAATGAAAAGAAAGCAAGTTCTATGACATTATTTGAAGGGATTAAAGATTAAGATTGGTAAAGTAAAAGGAAGGGATATGAAGTTATTTTATGCGATTATGGTTATATAGGTATGTTGTTAACTCTGGTTTTAAAAAAAGGGCATTAAAGATTTGTTTATAGATAAGAGACAACGTATTGGGAAGTAAAGATCATTTATTGTATTTTAAGAGAAGGTAGTAAATTATTAAAATTGTTTATATCTGTTATGGAGGGGGGAGTTATTTCTTTATATATTTCTTTTACTTTTTTACTATATCATTTTTCTTTCTTTTCTATTTTTCTTTTCTATTTTGGCTTCTTTTCTGCACTTGGTTTTTCTTTTTATTCTTTTTTTAAAAGTTTGTAGTAGTTCATACCTTTTTAACTGCAACATTCAAAAAGATTGCTATTTTTTTAAATAGAGCATAAAACATATCAAACTGGAACAGATCAAAGCAGCCAATATAAAATGCTTTACATCTATGAGGCCACAAAAAAGTATTCTAGCATAATTTACAATTTTTACAAAATTATAAATTATTACAAAAATAATTTCTATTAGTTAATGGTAAACTAAAACGGATGGATTTTGACCAGAATGCTTAGGAAGGTAATTACCCTTTTTCCGCTTTCTTCTGCAATAACTGCCTGTACTTGGGGCTCGATTTCTGCGTTGTACTGATCTCCTATGGACTGCAATGACTTGGCAATAACAACTGGATCAAAATTGCTTGCAGAAGGACCTGTTGGTTAACAGAAAGTCAATACAGCTTTACATGTGCTCTCCCTACACAAAAATAGCCTAATTCAATTTCTATTCCATTTCAATTCTAACCCTTTTGACATGTCCCATATAACATTTGCCTACATTTTAAATTTAGCTAATGAGAATTTATATTTGCTTATTTAAAAAAAAATACAGGTAATTCTCAGGTTACAACCACTTGTTTAGCAGCTATTCAAAGTGCTGAAAGTGCTGAACAAGGGCGGGGACTTGCAACCAGTCTGTGAAGTTGCGGTTAATGTAGCATTCTTGCAGTCAGGTAATCATAAATTCTGATATTCCTTACTGGCTTTGCATAAGTGAAGTCAATGGGGGAGCTGGCAGGAAGTTGTAAGTTGCTCCTGCTGGTTTTCCACTTGCCTCTACTCTATAACAGGGGTCTCCAACCTTGGCCACTTTAAGCCTGGCGGACTTCAACTCCCAGAATTCCCCAGCCAGCAAAGCACCACCAGAAAATCACTTAATCCTCTAGGGAAAGATTGAAGGCAAACGAGGTCCAGGTAGAAGAACATCATGGCTTCAAAACCTAAGGGACTGGTTTGGACAAAACTCAGCAGCACTTTTCATGTGGCTGTTGACAAAAATAGGATTGTCAACACGATCACCAATTTCCAGTGATAGATATGGCACAAGAAGAAGAAGACTTAAAAGTTGGATACCTCTGCTCTATAGTGCCTGCCTTTGGCAACTTCCCATTCCCCTATGACACCCACACACTTTCCAATGCTTCATAGTGCCTGTCCTTTGACACTCCCTCACTCACTCATAGTTCTCACCTGCTAGCCTCCTTCTCTAGGACTCTTGTTCTATGAATTATAAGTCTATGAAGAGAAAACAAAGTTTTCTAGCTCGGAGAACAAAATGAAAAGGGAAATATCTAGAGAAAGGAAGAAGTAAAAAGCTCACTCCACTAACCTAGCTTATATAATTGTGAAGATAAAAGCAGTGGAAGAAAGTTAATAGATAGTAACAAAGTTATACATTAGACAGGTAACATCTTGGTATGTAATGACTGTAAACCTCAAAATATCCCACAGCGTGCGCAGACTGATTTATCTGCTTCACAATTGAAGCAGATGGCCTGAGACAGAATTTGGTAACCCTCACACAATGGTTTCACAGGTGATTGCATAGAATAAACTGACCTATTTGGTTTCAGTTTCAACTTTGGGGCCAATTCTTACCTTACTATTTGATTTGGGGACTGCTTTTGCTCACTTTCATGTCTTACCACACTAACCATGAAATCTGCAAAGACCACGGACTAAATGGCCACCATTACCTATATGTGTTCCTTTTTGCAGCTATTACACAGAAGAGTAATTGGCGATAGCAATAGCATTTAGACTGATATACCACTCCATAGTACTAACAGCACTATCTGGGCAGTTTACAATGTCAGCATATTGCCCCAACAAACTGAGTCCTCACTTTATTGACCTTGGAAGGATGGAAGGCTGATCTTCAGTAACACATTTATTATATTTTATCAATAGAAATAAAATACAAAACAGAAAAAGTCAAACTTGAGCCCCATCAGATTGAACTCCGGACTGTGGGCCCTGCCATTTAACCACTGCGCAAGCACGGCTCTTAATATTAATTATATTATATAATTAATTATATTATATATATTATATAAAATATTTAAATATTTCTATAACCTGTTTTCCCCAAAATAAGACATCCCCTGATAATAAGCCCAATCAGGCTTTTGAGCACATGGCAATAAGGCCAAGTGCTTATTTCAGGGTTCAAAAAAATATAAGACAGGGTCTTATTTTGGGGGAAACCTGATATATCTATCTATCTATCTATATAAGTTTCATATATATTATATTTCCTGCTACTGAATCAAGACTTTAGCAGTTTAGGATTTTGAAAACTCGACTGACTTAGTTAGAGAGCTGTCTGTGTTTAAAACTGGCTTCCTTAAAGTCTCACCATCAATCATCCCAATTTAATATTTTGTAGATGACTTCAAAATTTGGGAAATACAAAGCCACCCCCTACCCGATCACAACTTATTGTAGAAAGAAACCCTTATACCTTGTGCTTGGACTTCATATCCAGAGTGGAGCTCCAGGCATCGACCAGTTGCTTTTAACCTTCTTGGCTTCTTTATGCAATGAGTAGTAAACAAGGCTTCCACAATTTTTTCTGTCTGTTCTTCAAACTTCATTGAATTGTTCATCTTCAGGTATATATTTCAAACTTATTTTTCTAAGAGTTGTTTCTTCTGTTGTCTAGAAGAGATTGAACAAAAAGTCTAGAAGAGATTGAACAAAAAGTCTCCAGCAACTTCATTCATTTACAGGTCAGAAAAGGAAATTATGTTTTCTGTGATATATCTATAGTTTCACCATCACCTTTTTAAAGATATTGTCATTTATGATAATTACAAAACATTAATTACCAGAAGCGTTCAGACTATCAAGTCCACCGATGCTTTCTCTTCTACCATTCAAGATAGACAGTTGACTAAAAGGAAGTAGAATTTGATATTTGATATTGTATTCATAACCTTTGGACTCCAAGGCATTTTCATGTTGCTGTCACAGCAGTAATATCGCTCATAAGCAGATATCTATTTTTTTCAAAAATTCTTTCAGTTACTCTAGATCAGTGATGGCAAACCTTTTTGACACCGATTGCCAAAACTGGAATGCACATGCACACCGCTGAGTGCCCAAACCAGAACGCACATGCACACATGCACACATGCCTGAGCACCAGAAACCCGAAAATCAGCAGGTGGGTGCACATGCATTCTGGCCACCTAGTCTTTGCGTTCCCGGCACACACATGTGCTCCAGTCAGCTGGTCTTCGTGCATGCCGGAGCACTGGAAACCAGAAGAGCAGCTGGTGATGGCGCATGTGCCCACAGAGAGGGCTCTGCATGCCAGCTCTGGCATGCATGCATTAGGTTTGCCATCATGGCTCTAGATGCATACTATAAATCTTCCATAAATCCCCTTCAGTTTTATTTTCCCCCTAACAACTTTATGGATCCATCTACCAGTATCAAGGCTTTATTGACAACATTGTAAAACTTATCTGCTCCTGCCGCTCCCCAAATTTGTATCCTAACAACCCTGTTGTTTCTTGGTACCCCAGCCAGCTTTTAACTAGGAGTTCTCCTGCATTGCCTTTAAAGATCAGCTAAGCTTGGTTCAGCACTATTATCTGCTTGAACTTCTAGATATATATTATTTTTATTTTTATTTATTGCCAGCCTGAGAGAATATGTTGTGCTTATCACAGTTGAGAAATATTATAATCCATAGATGTTAACGTAATTAGGAAATAGAGCCCTTCACACTCTTAGGACCCAAGGCCCAGGGATATAAACCGGTCTTCAACGCCTTCTCAGCATTGCCTTCTGAGATGCATTTCTCGGGCAGCAATGGCAGATTGAAGACAACTTCACTTTTACTGAAACCAGTAGCCATAGTGGAAAGTGCAACCAATGAATGGATTGGCTCCCCAAATGCCTCTCTAGATTAAGGAGAAGTTTTGGGATTTCTCAGAGTGCTTCTAACAGATGTTTTCTATAACGATAGTTATAATTTGAAAATTTGGATATTAAAAAATTAATTTGGAAATTTAAAAAAAAGAATAATGATAATGTTGATTTTGGAAAGCTTTTAAATTGACTAAAGGGGTCAGATTGACTGAAAAGAAGATTTTGACACAAAGAAATACCTGCTGTGGTTTGTTTAAAATCTTATTCAAATATATAAATATTTTGAGTTTCAGAAATTTCTTCCTGGGAAAATGTGGTGGATGAAAGAAAAACATGGTAAGAGGAGACCGTGGTTAATATAGGCCAGGGATGTCAAACTTGATTTCATTGAGGGCCGGATCAAGATTGTGTTTGACCTCAGGGGGGTGGGGGGAAGGACTGGTGGGCGTGGCCAGGGTGGATGCAGCCAGGGTGGGCGTGGCCAGCTCAGCATCACTCGTGTCAGAGGCACCTGTGGTGGCCCAAGCGCTCTGCCAGCAGCCCTCTGAAGCTCCATTTTCATGTGCAAAGGCATTGTGGTGGGTCCTTCACTGTTTCCAGGGTGGCTCCATGGGCTCCAGGCTTCTATACTATTCTTTACACCCCTTCTATAGGCAATCAGAAAGATTTAATTGTAACTCAGAAAAGTGACTTGGACAATTTTCTTACTTTGGATTTATAAAAAATGTGTTATGAAGAAAATCCTATAAATCTGCTTTGGGGATATTACTTACAAAGAATAGCCATCAAGATTTTTAAAAGTAAAATGAATGTGTACAAAGTGGGATTATTCAACCAAGGTTAAAATTTGTATGATTCTTTTTTATTTTCTCCAGAAGTTTTTAATTGATTTTTCTTGATTAGAACTGAATGATGAAGTTTTAAAGATTTGCTAATAGGTAAGCTATGGGAATAAGGCATTGCATTTTTAGAGTAAATGATAAGGTATGGTATTAAAACTAAGAGGAGATGTAGAAAAGGTGATAAATTAATTTGTGGGATGTCATTTCAAAGTATTAAAAATTAAAACGTTTAATATGTTGTTTCTGAAGGATCATGAAGTTCTGTTTATAGATATGAAATATGAAAATATTTTTTGTTTTTTTCTTTCTTTAGAGAAAATGACAAGATACTGTGCAAAGTAAATGAAAAAAAAGTATAAAATTGTTTTACTTGTTTTAAGTTAAAATGCATGTTATTTCTGATTTCTTAACTGCTGCTTGCATAAGATCTTATCTTTTATCTATTAACAAATAATATGCATCATTCAGCAAAGCTGGCTGAGGAATTCTGGAAGTTGAAGTCCACAAGTCTTAAAGCTGCTAAGGTTGCAGACCCCTGCAGTAGAGTGCCAAAACTTTTAGTGCTATTAAACTGCAAATGAGCTAGGCTTCTGCACCTGTTTATTTTCAAGAAGGGCAGCTCTACTATACCAATGAGAAAAGGCTTTTTTCTGCCTGCAAAGAAGAAGCAACGGTGTTCCTCAAGCTCCAGAAGAAACCTAATGTCAATAGAGCTCTTCTCCCTTTCTTGGACTTTGGAACCTATTTCCCAAAATAATGTTTTCTATAAAAGACTTCAAAGAACCTAATTAATCCTTTCAATGGGATGTGATTCTCAGCCCAAAGGCAACAGGGCTTCTTTTCTTCTTTCTAAGGCTTTGCTTTGAATTAAAACATGCACATGAGATTTAGAGAACATTATGTAACTGTCAATGAGGCAGAATGCTTCATACCAGTAACTGCTAAATAATTTAAGTTTCTGATTCAATTATACCTTATATCTATGTGTAGATACTACATGTGAGCAATATAGATCATATCAGAATAATAAATTGAGGGAAAACCATTGTCATTTGGAACAAATGAGGTAAGTTTCCAGATAAGGCATATATCACACATCTTGAACTTTAATAATCCATATTTCTTCTATCTTTCTTATTCTTAGGTATTCGTAACTATCTTCTTCACATGCCAATATGGTTAGTTACAGCTTTCTAACATGCTTTACAATATTTTCCTGGGATATTTTTTCCTGCAAATGTTTACATATAGAGAAGTGACACCAACTAACATCCCAGGAAAATAAGATGCCAGTAATGCTCCAGTCTTCCCCGATATAGACATTTCCTTTGTATGAAACAGGAATATATTAATAACTAGGACCAAGGAACTGATGATCTACTTAAGCAGGGGACTGTAAATTGGTGCAATGTATTGTGTGGAATTGTGGCTGCAGGAATTATCTATGAAATTCCTTGACTGACAATTTAATTGTGATAAATTATATAAATTATATAAATGTGATAAAATAAAATAAATAAATAAAATAATAATTGCAATGACAACCAAGCTATTATGAGTTTCTTTTTAAATTAATTAAATTTATTCTGTTTCGTTACAAATTGTATATAGCCTTTTCAATTCATTTGCAATTCCATTTCCAGTTTTGAAGTAACTCTCCAGCTCTATTTATTCCAAAATATCAGATGGATTCTTCATATTGAAACCAAGAAACTATGGGCTGTTTAGACACCAAGATTATCCTTAAAAGAAAGAAAGAAAGAAAGATGAGGGTGGAAGAAGCAATAAATGATCTTTCTCCAAAGTATATAGTAAAGATCCTGAATCCATGTTGTGAAACACATTGGGATTTTGATTTATGACCTGAAAATGACATCAGTAGATGCCACTGTATTTGCCCCCATACCTTATACTCAGAGGGAATTTCACTGCACAAGATAAGGATATGGTCCCATCCATTAAATATGGAAGGAGCTTGCCTTGTCCCTGGCAGACGTCAGTAATCAGCTCCTTCTGTTTCTTGTTTGGGGATTGCAGATTAGTGACATCCATGAATTAGGATAGAATAGAATAGAATAGAATTTTATTGGCCAAGTGTGATTGGACACACAAGGAATTTGTCTTGGTGCATATGCTCTCAGTGTACATAAAAGAAAAGATACGTTCATCAAGGTACAACATTTACAACACAATTGATGATCAATATATCAATATAAATCATAAGGATTGCCAGCAACAAGTTATACAGTCATCAGTGGAAAGATATTGGTGATGGGAACTATGAAACGATTAATATAAGGATATAAGAGTCTCTGCACTCATGTGCATGTGAGAAAGGAGTGGATCATTTTGTATTAGTGCAGATTGTTTTACATTTAGAATTTTACATTCAGAAATATTTCAGTTAAAACTGAGGGATAAATTTTTAAAATAGGACACTGAATTTTTTTTCATGTGGTGTTTCCATATTGTTGACTGTTTAATCAGTCTTTTCACTGGAATTAATGAAATAATTCATGTTGTTCTGCTTGTTATTTCTTTTCTGTTTTTTTTTATTTCATTTTGTCACAACAGTATACACAAACATCGACATAAAACAACAACACATCATAAAAGAAATATATATATATAAGCAAAAGTATGCAACAACTATGTTAATTTGATATAATGAAAGGAACAATAGGACAGGAACGGTAGGCACTTTTGTGCTCTTATGCACGCCCCTTATAGTCCTCTTAGGAACGGGGTGAGGTCAAAAAGTTTTCTGAGCCTTGAATGCAAAAAGTTTTTGAAGGCTGGCCTTGAATGCAATCTACCAAAGTGCTAAGTCACAGTTAAACATTAATTTAACTTACCCAACCACCTTGCCTTTCAATATAGCTTCTCACTTCAGGATTTCCATTTATTGTTTCCGTAAGTATGTTTATCTGGCCCTTATCTCCATGAGTTTCATTTATAAGTTTCTCAAACAATTTCACAGCAACAGCTAGAAAAGCTCTTTCAGGCTCTAGCCCAGGAGTTTGACTGATCCAATTCCTGCTGAGAGATTCTGCTACTTCTCCACATTTCTTTATCTGTAAACACAGAATGAATATTTTTTTAAATAAAATGCAATTACTGAAAGACAATAGGTATTTATGGTGGGGAACAGCTCTGGTTCACCTTAAAATTTGAATCAAACATTTATTAATAGGATTAAAGATCTGTTTTGTTCAACTTGTGCAACAAAATTGACGATGATAACACTTAAAGTATTTCAATTAAAGCTTAGAATAGTCTAAGTTTCATGAACCAACCAGTCCCTTCTTAGGAAAAAGATGAAGATCAAGAGCTGCTGAAGAGACAAGCAAATATAAAATAATGATGTCAATGCTTGACATGAGATCTTGGTGGAATCATCTTCCTCTTCAATTCTAGACTGAATCATTTGATTACTTGCCTTGGTTTTTATATTATTCCTGACTAAAGCTAATCACTAGATAATAAAAATGAAAGTAAAACGATTATGGATAAAGATATCAGAAGATACTACAGCTTCCTTTTATTAGTGCCTAAAATAGCAAATGAATGAAAATGAAAATGAATGAAAATGAAAAATAGACAATGAAATAAGAATTGAAAGAAATAAAATGAAATGAAAGAACAGGGATATAAGTGGCAACTGAGGTGCCTTGAATCCTATAATTAACTATTTTTTGCTATATTAATCTGTTGATCTAAATAGGTCCCACATAGCTCTAATCACCGTATTGCTCTTGAAAATGTAATACAGAATAGATGAAAAACCAGCATAAAATAAAACTTCCAGTGAAGATTCACATTCCTAGAGGAGTAGGGACAGCATTGCAATGGAGATTGGTGGTCAGATGAAGAATTCTGGTTAATGAAATATCTCTGGAAAAAGAAAATATCATGAGATCTCTCACATGAACTCTGGAAAGCTGGTTCTTGTTAGTAGACTGCAGGAACTGAGATTTTTGTGTTTAATTTAGGAGTTGAGTGGCTGTGAATTATGGATTTAATCCAGCTGCAATATAGTCTATTCAGGGGTATCAAACTGGCGGCCCCTGGCCCAGATGTGTCACATGCAAATGTCATGTGACAGCAACGTGACGTGGCGAGTTTGACACCTGTGAATATGGACATAAGGCTCACTGAACCTCATTTCTTAATCACTTTGGGAAATTGCTTCTTAACTTGCTTTTTAGCTATTAGGAACCTTCACAATGATAAGTTTTAGGGCAATGAGTAAGACTCTTTCAATCCTTGGTGAAATAGGTTTAAGGAAAAAAGGGTCAGTAGGATCACATTGATTTTGGAAAGTTACAAGTGGACTACGGGTTCAGATGGCTTTGAAGCAAGATTTTGAAATTAATTATAAGACTCATTTTCATAGGAAAGAAAGAATTTTGAATTAAGAAACAATAGGATGGTGCTTTGAAAACTGGACAGTAGAAGGAACTAAAGATTAAAGTAGGCAAGAAAATGGTAAGTGAGCACCTGTCCACCCTTGACCAGTTAAAATCACCAGGACCAGATGGATTACACCCCAAGATTCTGGAAGAACTGGCAGACGTGTACTCAGAACCACTGAACTATATCTTTCAAAGATCCTGGGGCACCAGGGAACTACCAGAGGACTGGAAAAGAACTGATGTAGTTCCCATCTTCAAAAAAGGGGGGAAAATAGATCCAGAAAACCACAGACCTATCAGCCTGATCTCGATACCTGTGAAGATTCTGGAAAAGATGACAAAGCAATGAATCTGTGAACACCTAGAGGCAAACAAAGTCATAACCAAAAGCCAACATGGGTTTGTCAGAAACAGATCATGCCAGACTAATCTTATTATATTCTTTGACAAAGCGACAAAATTAGGAATGCTGTGGATATAATTTACTTGGACTTCAGTAAGGCATTTGATAAAGTAGACCACAACCTACTACTTGATAAGATAGAAAAATGTGGGTTAAACAGCATTCGTAACTAGCTGACAAACCGCACTCAACGTGTAGTCCTCAATGGAACTGCATCTATAAGGTGGGAAATATGCAGTAGGGTACCCCAAGGCTCTGTTTTAGATCCAGTACTCTTCAACATCTTCATCAATGATTTAGATGAGGGGATAGATGGAAAACTCATCAAATTAGCAGATGACACCAAGCTGGCAGAAGTAGCCAACATTCCAGAAGATAGGCTTAAGATATAGAAGGATCTTTACAGACTTGAACACTGGGCACTATCTAACAAAATGAAATTCAATGGTTAAAAAAAGTAAGGCTCTACATTTAGGCAAGAAAAAACAAATGCACAAGTATAGCATAGGTGGTACCAGACTCAATAACACTGAACTGGAACTCACAGTCTCCTGCACCTTAATCACTGGACCAAACATGCAAGTGAAACTGTGATGTCTTAATAATTAAAAGGGATGTACAAATAATGAATCAAATGAGTGGCTTGGATATGGGATATATTTCTATATGGGATTTACAAAAGAGACTTTTGTTAAAGTTTTGAAGGATTTTGTTAGAAGAGTCAGAGGAAAAAAATTAAAAGAAATCAAGTTCTAGGACATTATTTGAAGGGATTAAAGATTAAGGAAGGGATATAAAGTTATTTTATGTGATTCAGGCTATATAGGTATGTTGTTAATTCTGCTAATAAATCTCTAAAGATTTTTTTATAGATAAGAAATGACATATGAGAAGAACAGATCATTTATTGTATTTAAAAGAAGGTACTAAATTACTAAAATTGTTTATACTTGGAATATGGAATATGGAAGGGGAAACTATTTCTTTATATTTTTGCTTTTTTACTATATTATTTTTCTTTCTTTTCTATTTTGCCTTCTTTTCTGAACTTGGTTTTTCTTTTTTCTTTTTTTTGAAGTTTCTACTTTTTTAATTGTAACATTCAACAAAATTACATTTTTTTAAAAAAACAGCATAAAACATATCAAACTAGGGCAGTTCAAAGTAGCCAATGTAAAATGCTTTGTATCTATGAGGCAGCAGAAAAGTATTCTGGCAAAATTTACATCTACATAGATAATTTCTATTAGATAATGGTAAATTAAAACTAATGGGTTTGGTCCAGCATGCTTAGGAAGGTAATTACCGTTGTTATGCTTTCCTCTGCAATAACTGCTTGTACTTGGCCCTCCATCTCTGTTTTGTACTGATCTCTTATGGATCCCAATAACATGGCAATATCAACTGGATCAAAACTGCTTGCAGAATCAACTGTTGGTTAACAGAAAGCCAATACAGATTTATAGTTTCAGTCTCTTGTAAAAAAATATTCTAATTCGTTTTCTATTCTATTTCAGTTCTAATCCTTTTGACATGTCCAATTTAACATTTACCTACATCTTAAGTTTAGCTAAAGAGAATTTAGATTTGCTTATTTAAAAAATACAGGTAATCCTCAGGTTACAATCATTTGTTTAGCGACTATTCAAAGTTAGGAAAGTGCTGAACGAGGGAGACTCAGAACCAGTCTGTGAAGTTGCAGTTAACACAGCATCCTTGCAGTCATGTGATGATCATTTTCGACATTCCCTACTGGCTTCTCATAATAGCAATAGCACTTAGACTTATATACTGCTTCATAGTGCTTTTACAGCCCTCTCTAAGCAGTTTACAGTCAGCACATTGTCCCCAACAATCTGGGTCCTCATTTTACCCACCTCGGAAGGATGGAGGTCTGAATCAACCTTGAGCCAGTGAGATTTGAACTGCTGAACTGCAGTTCAACTGCAGTCAACTGAAGTAGCCTACAATACTGCACTCTAACCACTTTCCTATGACACTCCTTTGCCCACTCATAGCTCTCAAGCACAATTCTCACCTGCTGGCCCACTTGCCTGGGCCCTGTGTCTTATCAATTCTGAGTCTGTGAAGAAAAAACAAAGTTTTTTCTTTGAGATAAGAACAAGGAATTGAATCATCTAGATAAAGGCAGAAGGAGAAAGGTACCTATGAAGCAATGGTGGGTTGCTCCTGGTTCTGTCTGGTTCTTTAGAAATGGTAGTAAAACCGGCGGGAGGCTCCACCCATCTGCCACATCATCATGGGTCATCCGCGCATGCGCAAAAGCACGCGCACAAGTGTACTCCCGCTGCAAACTAGTAGTAAAGGTAAGTAAAACCCATCCCTGCTATGAAGCTCATTCAACTAGCCTAGCATGCCTAATTGTAGTGATAAAACAGATGGAGGAAAGTTAATGGGTGTTATCAAAATAATAGATACATTGCACAGGGGATAGCTTGGTATGAAATGGTTGTAAACCTCAAAATGGCACATAGCAGGCTCAGACTAAATTATTTTGCTTCACAATTGATGTGTCTGTGACCGAATGTGGAGTCTCCCACACAATGATTTCATAAATGATTGTATAAAATAATCTGATCTATCTAGTTTCATTTTCAATTTGGAGGCCAATTCCTTTGTTACTATTAGATTTAGGGACTGCTTTTCTACTTCCCCATGCTCTATAGTGCCTGCCTGTGGCACCTTTCCTGTCTCCTATGGCATCCACACAACTTCCACTGTGCCACGTTCCTATGGCACTTCTTTGCCCACCCAAGCTCTAAACTACAGTTCTCACCTCCTGGCCTGCTTGCCTGTCTCCTGCATCTTATCAGTTCTGGGTCTATGATGAGAAACAAAGTTTTCTATCTCAGAGGACAAGGAACTGAAAGGGGGAATCATCTAGAGAAAGGCAGAGAGAGAAAGGTATCTATCAAGTTCACTCAGCTAGTTTAGCTTGCTTAATTGTGAAGATAAAAGCAATGGAGGAACATTAATAGATGTTACCAAAGTAATAGATACTTTGCATAGGGCATATCTTGGTATTGTGAGACATTTTATATCCAAATATATTTTATTTTTTATATTGTTTCCATCTTTCCCTTAAATATATTAACCAAATCCACAAAGGTCTGAGAATTAGTGTCTCCAAGTTAATCAAATTAGCAAATTTCCTCAAACCCTGAAAAAGGTCCCCGAGACCTAATCCAAACATCAAAAGTTAAGGTCTGCAAACACAAATAGAATTAACTAAATTAAGTCTCCCAATAGAATTGTATATAAAATTGTATATACACAAGAATACATATCGACCAGGAGTGAAATGTAAAATTTGTTACTACTGGTTCTGTGGGTGTGGCTTGGTGGTGATGGTGGTAATGTGATTGGGTGGGCATGGCCAACTTTTTTTTTTAACTTTTAAAAGCATTTTTCAACAAAAAAAATTTTCTACAAGAATTACATTTTTTCTGTAAAAAAAATGCTTTTAAAAGCCTGTGATGATCAGCTGGGATCACCAGAGGAAAAAATGCTTTTAAAGGGCTCTGACGATCGCAGCTGAGTTGCCTGATCACTCTTAAAAACATTTTTTCTACAACCTCTTCGGCCGAAGAGCTTGTAGAAAAAATGCTTTTAAAGGGTTCTGACGATCCCAGCTGAGCTGCGCGATCATCAGAGACTTTTTTTTTACTTTTAAAAGCATTTTTTTGGCCGAAGAAAAAATGCTTTCAAAAGTAAAAAAATACCAAACCTCTGATGATCCCATGGCTCAGCTGGGGCGGGTGGGTGGGCAGGGATTTTTGCTACCAGTTCTCCGAACCACCCACCACCATCGCTACCGGATTGAGCGATCCGGTCTGAATCGGGAGCATTTCACCCCTGATATCCACCCACCCACCCACACTCACACACACATATATGCCTCTCACCATGTAGACACGTCCCCACCCCAAACAAACTTCTCCACCTCAGACAAACTGTTTTGCTTTTAGGAATAAATAGTTCTACTTTCCTCACAGCTGTCTGCATCTCATTTTTATTTATTCTTGTGTAACCCCGGCTCAAGTTGGAACCCCAAATTATTCTTCTGACAGTATGTAATGGTTGTAAACCTCAAAATGATACACAACAGGCTCAAACTAAATTATTTTGTTTACAATTGATGTGTCTGAGACAGAATTTGAAGTCACTCACATAATGACTTCACAAGTGATTGTGTAAAATGAAGTGATCTATCTGGTTTCAGTTTCAATTTGGAGGCCAATTCCTTTGTTACTATTAGATTTAGGGACTGCTTTTCTACTTGCCCATGCTCTATAGTGACTGCCTGTGGCACCTTCCCTGTCTCCTATGGCACCCACTCACCTTCCACTGCTCCACATGTTCCTGTGACACTCCTTCGCCCACCCATAGCTCTCAAACATAGTTCTCACCTGCTGGTACACTTGTCCAGGTCCTGTATCTTGTTAGTTCTAGGTCTATGAAGAGAAAACAAAGTTTTCTATCTCAGAGAACAAGGAACTGAAAGGGGGAAAGTTATCTATGAAGCTCACTCAGCTAGCCTAGTTTGCATAATTATAAAGATAAAAGAAGTGGAGGAAAGTTAATGGATGTCATCATCGTAATATAATGTACAGGGCATATCTTGGTATACAATGGTTGTAAATCTCAAAATAGCAACAGCATGCTCAGACTAAATTATTTTGCTTCACTATTGATGTGTCTGAGACAGAAGCACAATGATTTCACAACTGATTGCGTAGAATAAACTGACCTATCTGGTTTTAGTTTCAATTTGGAGGCCAATTCTTATGTTACTTAATTATTATTATTATTATTATTATTATTACTGTTAGATCTGGGAACGGCTTCTGCTCACTTTCATGTCTTATGTCGGTGGCCATGGTATTAGATCACTGACCATATGGCTATGGATTGCTCTATAACTTACATGTGTTCCTATTTGCATTCATTACAAAGAAGTAATTCATGTGTATCTCATGTTTCCTGCTACTGAATCAGGAGTCTGGCAATTCAGGATTTTGAAAACCCAAGGACTGACTTTGCTATAGGGCCTGTCTGTGTTTTAAAAGCTGCCTCCTTAAAGTTCCCCCATCAACCATCCCAATGTAATGTTTTAAATATCTACTTGAATATAAATCCCATTTTTCCCGTACAGTACAACCCATGGTCATGCTAGCTACCGAGGCAAATATAGTCTTGCTAAAAATAGTAGCTCTTACAGGAGAATTAACAACATCCTGAAACTTTAGTATACGTTAAATCAACTGATGTTTTAATTAATAAGCAGTAGATTTAAGCAGAACTATTCAGTTTAGAAATCTTATTGAATTTTAAAATTTTATTTAAATGTAACTGATCAATTACAGGGCAAATGGTTAAAATCCATTAAATTAGTAGTTTCCACTAGCATCTATGCACTACAGCGCGGATGTCAAACTCGATTGTGTCATGTGATGTCACATGATGTATCATGACTTTTTGCCTTTACGGACCTGGGGTGGGCATGGCCTGCGTGTGATGCATTCGGCCTGTGGGTTGCCAGTTTGACACCACTGCACTACAGCATATAGAAACTAGCAAAAAAAATGCCGTGTAGCAAACTTATTTTTTCCTCCAAGCTAGATGCAGCTGTTGGTCCTGACTTCAAAATCTGCCAAACACGAAGCCACTCCCTCCCCCCCTCCTGCAAATTTTCCTCCAAAAAAATTGTCATTACCTTCAATTATGATCATTTTTCTAGCCTGGAGAGGATATTGCTTCCTTGAGTAAAGAGTAGTAAATAATTCTTCCGCAATTTGTTTTGTTTGTTCTTCAAACGTCACTGAGTTGTTCATGTTCAGATATTTCTGTCTTATTTTTCTAAGAGTAGTTTCTTCTGTTGTTTAGAAGAGATCAAACATAAACAGTCTCTAGTAGCTTCCTTCATTTACAGGTCAAAATATATAACATTCAGCAGATACTCCTCAGAACAGGAAACATAATTTTCAAAGTAAAATTATTTGTTTCCTGTGATACATTGGTAGCCACACCATAGCCATATGGTGGCCACACCATAGTCATCTAAATATATTGTCAACTATGATAAATAAGAAATACTAATTACCAGAAACCGATACCAATGCTTTCTCTTCTATTATTCAAGACTCAGTCGCCTAAAAGGAAGTAGAATTTGATATTTGATATTATATGCATAACCTTTGAACTCCAAGACATTTTCATGCAGCTATAATAGCAGTAATATGTCTCATTAAGCAACTACAGTATGTGTCTATTTTTTTCAACAATTCTTTCAGTTATTTAGATGCATACCGTAAATCTCATCTGATTGTAACTTTATATTATTTCACAATCATTTCTTCCCATTGAAGAGGAACTGGGTTTTCCAATTATAAAGTCCCCTTCAACTTTATCTTGATCCCTAACAGCTTTAGGTATCCATCCATTTAGGCTTTATTGGCAACAATGTAGAACTTATTTGCTACCGCCTTTTCTCCCCCAAATTTGTATAATACAGTAAGGACAACTGTTATTTCTTGACACCATGCCATCTAGCTTCTAACAGAGTTTTACCCTGTGTTGTTTTTAAAGATTCGCTAAGCTTGGCTCTGCACTGCCTTTTACCTGAACTTCTAGACATTTATTATTATATATTTAATTTTTTTGGCTGCCCAGCTCCAGTGAGCTCATAGCAATAGCATTAAGACTTATATACCACTTCACAGTGCTTTACTCTCTGAGCGGTTTACAGAATCAGCATATTGCCCCCAAAAATCTGGGTCCTCATTTTACCAACCTTGGAAGGGTGGATGGCTGAGTCAACCTTGAGCCGGTGACACTCGAACTGCTGGCAGCCGGTGGTCAGCAGAAGTAGAAGGAGCCTGCAGTAGTGCAATCTAACCACTCCACTACATTGTGTTATATTGTGTTTATAAATGCCGAGAAATATTATAATTCATAATGTTACCATAACCAGGAAACAAGCCCTTCACGCTGTCAGGACCCCCGGCCCAAATCTTCAATGCCTTCTGAGCATTGTCTTCTGAAAGAAATTTCCAGGGAAGCAATAGTGGAAGTGAAAATAATTTCAGTTTTAGTGGAGCCAGTAGTGGAAAGTGGAACCAGTGAATGAATTGGCTCCCCAAACTCTTCTCCAGATTAAGAAGAAGATTTGGGATTTCCCAGAATACTTCTAACAGATTTTTTTTACAACACATAACAGAGGTCTTGGCAGGGTTTTAATGCTCTGGGAACTGGGAAAATTAATCTCCTGCGTCCATACGCCAGCTAAGCAAACTCCGAAACAAGGTTACTTGCTGCAGGTTTTAATGAGTCTGCAGTCTGGCAGGACTGAGTTTTAACAGATACAAAGTCAGCGCTGTAAATAGCTTTGAATTAACATAGGCCCGGCCACGGCCCGGCCCAGCCCAGCCCTGTAGCCAATATCCGGCTATATGCATTCTTCCTTCCGGATCTCCCGGGCTACCCCGGCGTAACTACAGCCATTGGGGGCTCAGCTCCAGGTGGCTAGAAAAAGGCAGTTCACATTCCTTCACCCGACACTGTGCCAGCTGCTCTGCCATTAGTGCCGGTCAGCTGATGGAAACGGGGCAAGTTGGATCGAAGGAGCAGGCAGCTGTCAGGAGCCCCTGGGACGCCAGCCGCTGAAGCCATGCTGCTCCCCCAGCCATTACGCAGTCCCCACAGCAGTTCCCCTATCCCCCCAGCCAGGGCTTGACGATTAGTTTTGCTAAAGTCGCAATTCAGAGCCATCAAAAGATGCCGGGTTCACCCACTTCCCCTCATAAAAGGTAAAGGTAAAGGTTCCCCTCGAACATACATGCTAGTCGTTGCTGACTCTAGGGGGCGGTGCTCATCTCCGTTTCAAAGCCGAAGAGTCAGCGCTGTCTGAAGACGTCTCCGTGGTCATGTGGCCGGCCTGACTAAATCCCAAAGGCCTCTGGTGGCTCAGACTGCTAAGACAGTCTGTTATTAACAGCAGCTGCTTGCAATTACTGCAGGTTCAAGTCCCACAAGGCCCAAGGTCAACTCAGCCTTGCATCCTTTATAAGGTAGATAAAATGAGGACCCAGATTGTTGGGGGCAATAAGTTGATTTTGTATATAATATACAAATGGATGAAGACTATTGCTTGACATAGTGTAAGCTGCCCTGAATCTTCGGAGAAGGGCAGGATATAAATGCAAATAAAATAATTTAAAAAAAGGCGCACGGAACGCTGTTACCTTCCCACCAAGGTGGTCCCTATTTTTTCTACTTGCATTTTTAGGTGCTTTCGAAACTGCTAGGTTGGCAGAAGCTGGGACAAGTAACGGCAGGCAGCTCACCCTATTACACTTCCCCTCATAACAACCTATATTATATATATAGCAATGGCTCAGTGGTTAAAGACACTGAACTTGTTAGCTGGAAAGTTGACAGCCTGGGTTCCAGACGGAAAAAAGAGGGCAGCTTATCCAAAACTACTGCTGTTTTTCCTAACACAAAACATAAGTTTCATCTGGGTTGAGGAGAAAACAGATGCAACATTTTCTCCTGCTATAGCCATTTTTTTTCCAGAGCAGAATAAGAACCAATTTGCAAATTTACTTGAGTTGCAGAAATACTAAAATGACTTTGAAAGTGACACCATTTTCCTGAGACAAGAGAAAAACACATCTTTTAAAAAATAACTTTTAGGTCAATCTTCTACTTTATATATTTTTTTCCTTCAGTATTAGTGTGGGTTTTTCAAATACACTTTATAGCTATCTGAATATTCAACTATCCTGATTCATTTCCTATGTACAGTAAGAGATTTTACAGCAAACATACAGGCTCTCTAATTGCTGAATAAACCTAGAAAAGAATCCATGTAAGAGCAAACCACTTCAGATGCATGTTACCTTGCATTGAACTGTCATCTGCCCTCCTTTTACATGAACAGCTGTGAAAACATGGGTTTCAAGGGGGCTTTTGGGGGTAAGATCATATCAGCACTGATAGAAGAATTTGTTGTTTTTAATTTTATCATGGTTACTATTAATTTTAACTCTAATTTTAGTGCATGTTACTATTAATTTTAACTCTAATTGTAGTGCACTGTAAGCCAATTTTTGGGAAATGAAATAGCATCTAAATGGAAGTAAATCAATAAAGATTTTATATACCTTGCTACTCCATTCACTTAGCATCTAAATGAAGCATATGCACGGCAGAGTTGCTGAGACCACTGCCAACAAAAGCAGTGACAGCACTTTGCCAAAGTGTATAGAAGACTGGTCAGCAGCCAAAAGAATGTAATTTATCCCAATACCAAAAAAAAGTGATACAAAACACTGTTCCAACCACTGAACCATAGCCTTGATACCTCATGTGAGTAAAATTTTCTTGACTTCAACTGCCAACAAGAAACTGCCTGATTTCGGAAGCAACATTTTGGAAAGAAAGAGGAACACGTGATCATATTGCCAATCTATGTTGGATGATGGAAAATGCACAGGAATACCAAAAAGCACTCTACATGTGCTTTATTGACTATGCAAACACCTTTAATTATGTTGACCATAAGCTCTGGAACTGCCTCAAACAACTGAGAACGTCACACCACACCCAGCTCATTCAATCATTGTACTCTGATCAGGTAGCCATTGTAAGAACAGATGGAGACACAAAATGGCTTGGAATTGAAAAAGGCACACAATAAGGTTGTATCCTGTCACCTACTGTATACTATTCAACTTGCACACAGAAATAGTTATGAGAAATGCACATTTAGAGGAATCTACCATTGGGGTTAAAATCAGTGGTTGGAGTATCAACCTCTGATATGCAGATGATACATTAAAGGTAAAGGTTTCCCTCGCACATATGTGCTAGTCGTTGCCGACTCTAGGGGGCGCTGCTCACCTCCGTTTCAAAGCCAAAGAGCCAGCGCTGTCCGAAGACGTCTCCATGGTCATGTGGCCGGCATGACTCAACACCAAAGGCGCACGGAATGCCGTTACCTTCCCACCAAAGGTGGGCCCTATTTTTTCTACTTGCATTTTTACGTGCTTTCGAAACTGCTAGGTTGACAGAAGCTGGGACAAGTAACAGGAGCTCACCCTGTTACACGGCAGCTCTAGGGATTCGAACCGCTGAGCTGCCGACCTTTCGATCGACAAGCTCAACGTCCTAGCCCCTGAGCCACCGTGTCCCCTTGATGATACATTACCCGTGGAAAACAAGGATCTGGAGTGGTTAATCGTGAGAGAGTAAAAGATAAACAGTGAGAACACACAGGCCAGGTATAATGCATTTTTTTCTTTAGGTGTTTTTATTACAATATCAAGTTTCCCTACCCAATGAAACTATTTTAGATGCATACAAAATATTGATTACCCTTATGAATTGGAGAACAATGGAAAGGGACTGTGCTCCTTTGTGTATGAGTGACATGTTTTATTGTTTTTATTGATTTTATTATGAGCCTCCTAAGATTGTTCTATTTAAAACAGGTGGCTGTATGAGTTTAATAAATAAATAAATTTTAAATTAAGCAGAAATAAAATTATAATTGGTATTTTTTAATTTGCAATTTACTCATATACTCATATTGTGGCAAAAAAAAAATGTACTTGGTTTAAGAAAAGCTGCACAAAACATTTTTTTCCATACGAAGCTATCAGAAGTTAGAGGGAACATTACTAAGTGTCATCTTCCGGACACACAAATGCTCCTTAAATCTCAGCTCTTCCATTTTAATTCTGTAGATAAATGCAAAGTTCCCTTTGTTTGTCGATAGACATGTTCTTCATATTTGGCCTTTTGAGGGTGGTTGGCTTCTCTGCATATTTTTCTAAACAGAGTTTTCATTTGTATTAAAAGTTATGCTGTAGAAAGCCTTTACTGACAAGTTGTAAGACCTACAGTTTCATCTAAAGAATACAATAAATAAACCATAAACAAAATCGCTGTCTCTTCCTGGTTATGACTAACTCCAAAAATTAGAAAAAAATCAGGATGTCAGGCCTGCCACTGTCTCCAGAACTGTCTTCAAGAGTGAGACAAATGCCTGTAGGGCTTCTAGCTTGTTTTCAGTCTGCTTCACTAACATCTGCATCTCTGCACTTCCTATTTCCAGCTGCAGCTCAGTTAGGAAAAAGCAACCTGTGTCATCCTGTGCCCCTAGGTAGATTTTCCATGACTGTGAACCAGGCTTGCTCATTGCAATAGTCTGAATATGGACCATCTGCAGGGCAGCCTGCAAAGTCTCTGGCTGCACGGATTCCTGCCAAGGAATGGCTTGCTGGCAGCCAACAGTGAAGTTTAGCCATGTCCTCTCAAACTGCTCTGCAGTCAGACATAGATTAGATATTAAGGTAAGGCTACTGGAACTGGCATTAGTAACAGGGTCGTCCTCCTCCTTTTCCAACATCAGCGGCACTGAAAAAGAAAGAAAGGCCATAATATTTACTTATTATTTCTTACATACATTTGTGTACCATCAAATCATCTGACTCACAGAGGTTTGCAGCAATAAAATCTATTAAAACATAACACTAAACTCATCTTTCCAATCCTCTGTATAAAATGCATCGTACATTAAAATCAAAATCAAGATTCAAATTTTAATCATAAAAGCTACCCAGATCCACCATTAAGTTTCCAGAGATGATCTGAATAAACTAATGTTGACAACTTTGCAAATACCCAGTTTCTCAGGAGGTCGGTTATTCCATACTGTTAGGGCCATGAATGAAACATATCATAAGAACATAAGCAGTGTCTCCTGGATTGTGATCCTTGCCCCATCTAATCTGACAAGATGTTCTCGCAGTGGCCAACCAACTGCATAAGGAAGACCATTAGTCTCCAGTAGGTGTTTATATTCTTTCTCTGGGTCCACATTCTTGTTTCTTATGTAAGAAGGGGGGGGGGTCTTAATTATATCTACAGGTAGGTCTTGACTTCCAACCACAATGCAGACTGAAATTGCGGTCCTAAATCAAGCGGGACCCAATTTTACGACAATTTTTACAATGGTCATTAAGTAAAGAACATGGTTGTTAAGCAAATCCTGCTTCTCTAATGTATGTTATTTGGTAGAAATCTGTAAAAATGGTTGTAAAGCTTGTTCATATGACTGCAAGATGCTGCAATCAGTTGTAAATGCAAGCTGGTTGCCAAGCACTTGAATTGTGATCATGTGACTGTGAGGATATGATGGTACGCTGAATCCCTAAATATGTAAAGGTGTCAAGTCCAAGAAGGACTGTAATTACCACAACAGCCATAGCTGAGTAAAGGCTCCACTGGCCATGGGCTTGACCTGCTGCTCTAATGCAGGAGAACCCTGATTCAAGGACCTCCAGAGGAAATGCAATTTTGCACAAAATCCACCATAAACTGACATCAAGCTAGATTGTTTGCATAAGAACACTAGGTCTCTCTTGCTGGGAGTCTGAGTCTATTTTGTCAAATCTAGTCCTTCACAACTTCCAGAAACTGAAAAAGGACCTCTTATTGCACCTCTTGAGGTGACAATATAGAGCTGAACAACATTAGCATATGATGATGTCTCACCTCAAACTAAAAGATGAATCAGTTTCATATAGTTAAATAACATGGAAGAGAGAGAGCCAAGTTCTGTGGAACTACGCAGTGGAGAAATTACTATTAACAGTTTAAGCTATTAATAGTAATACTATATGCTGTTATTAGTATAAACATGAACATTAGAATAAAAAACTTAATATCACCTACGAAGCAAAAAATAACTTGTCAATCAGATGTCCCAAAGGTGCTTTTTTCAAGAGGCTGATTAGAGCCGAAGAAGCTTTTTGGATGAGAAGCAAAACATCTTCAAAGAAAAACCAGAAAGTCCAGTCGCCTGTTGAAAAAAACACCTTTGGGACAACCGTGACTGGGATTGACTGAGAATCTCCATAAACTAATATCTAAAAGTAATTTTTTTCAGTGAATACTCTGGCTATCCTTATTAGGATAAGTGAGCACAGGAAGAATAGGAAAGTAACTAAAATCTATGTGTGTCTCTTACAGGGGTGAAATCCAGCAGGTTCTGGAGAACTGGTAGTGGAAATTTTGAGCAGTTCAGAGAATCAGTAGCTGAAATTTTGAGTAGTTCAGAGAACCGGCAAATACCACATCTGGCTGGCCCCAGAGTGAGGTGGGAATGGAAGTTTTGCCATTTCCTTCTCCTGGAGTGGAGTGGGAATGGAGATTTTGCAATATTCTTCCCCTGTCATGCCCACCAAGCCACACCACACCCACCAAGCCACGCCCACAGAACCGTTAGTTAAAAAAATTTGGATTTCACCACTGGTCTCTTACCTTTGGCTTCTCTTTTGGAATCACCTGTGCTGGAGTCTGCACAGTGGAGATCAACTACTCGACTAGCTGTCATAGCTGCCCATTGATCTTTGCCATAGATGGGCACCAAGGAATTAAAGTCATGGACCCATTCGTTAATGGAACTTTCTGTCTGCTCTTCTAAAAGATGGAGAGAACGATCTGATGTCGGACTGCACAGAATTCCTTTTGTTTCTTCCACACCAGCTTGTAATAGGCGATAGTAAAATAATGCACGGTCCCGAACTGCCATGTCTTTTTCCTCCTCTGGATCACAGACACAAACATTTGGCGGTAACAACAAAAATAAGCAATTACTTCACTTGGTTTTTAGTGATGCAGTTCCAAGAGGTCTCTCCCAATCCTTCCCTTTCTTTTAGAACCTGTTAAGATATCTGACACTAGTAGTAGAGACAGAATAGAAAAATACTTATGACAAAATAGTTTGAAATTTGGTTAGAAAATCTTATCTATCATCCATCCACCTATTTATCTATCTATCTATCTATCTATCTATCTATCTATCTATCTATCTATCTATCTATCTATCTATTTGTTTGTTTTCTATCTATCTATCTCTTTGCATATGCTTTTCAACAGTAACTATAACTGTTGTCTTTCATCTAATTCACGATACAGCAACCACCATAGAACTTACCAATGCAATAATAAAGTAATCGACCCAGGGTATCCTGACATTCAGCGGGACGTGCTATGAAGAGCCGGGCCACAGCCGTCAGTAGTTCCAGCTTGACAACTGAGAATGGTTCTGATTTTACATTCTCCACAAAATCTTCTAATATATAAGGGGCATTGGGAATTCTTTCTCCATGTACACCCAGAAGCCAGATTAATGCTTGCTTTCCCTAAAAAATGAAACCATTAAAACATTTGGCATTCAGTACTGTTGAGAACACTTCACATACAAAGCCTCCATGTTAAGGATATTACAGGTAGTCCTTAACTTACAACAGTTTGTTTAGTGACCGTTCAAAGTTACACCACATTGAAAAAAATGACTTATGACCGTTTTTCAGTTACAATTTTTGAAACAGCCCTATGATCATGCTTGGCAACTGGTTCATATTTATAACATCAGAGTTGCTGTGTCCCAAGGTCATGTGATCACCTTTTGCAACCTTCTGACAAGCAAAGTCAATGGGGAAGCGAGATTCACTTAACAACCAGGTTACTAACTTATCAACTGCAGTAATTCACTTAACAACTGGTAAGAAAAGTTGTAAAATGGGGCAAAACTCAGTTAACAAATGTCTTACTTAACAACAAATTTTGGGCTCAGTTGTGGTTGTACTTCGAGGACTATCTGTATTTGAACAAACAGGAACAGAAAACATGTTGAAATAAATTCTGAGGCTGCTGTACCATGTGCTGCTTTATAATTAAAATCTTAGAATCGGCACAAATTTAATTTGGAAAAGCAATATTATAAAACACTACTTGTACTTTGCATTTGAGTTAAAACTCTTAAGAATTTTAGTACTCATAATCTTGAAATTTTCAAGGATTAGGACATAGAATAACAGGAGTAAAAGGCACCTTGTAGGTCTTCTATCCAATCCCCTGCTTGAACAGGAGACTCCATACATTTTGGACAAAAGGTTGTCCAATTTCTTCTTGAAAACCTCCAGTGTTGGAGCACCCACAACTTCTGGAGGCAAGTTGTTCCACTGATTAATTGTTCCCATTGTTAGGAAATTTGTCCTAAATTCTGGGTTGGATCTCTTTAATAATCTTCCACCTATTATGGCTTTATTTCATTTTGTCAGATTGTGCCAATACTAGCAAAGATTTTTGTTAAAGCCGTATTCCATAATATCCAATGCTACTAATTTTACATTTCCGTGATTAAAAATTGGCAAGATAACAAATTATTTAACATTTTTGCTTTTGGGAGGCAAGATTAAAATAGAATAAGGGATAGAAAAATAAAATTTTTATGCAGAGATATCTTCAGACCCTCCTAAACTAAATGATTTTATGATTGTTTACACTAACAACTCACTTATATACAATAAAAGTATGCTTTTTTTTTTTATTTCAGCCTCAATTTTAGATTTCATCAACAGAATAGATGAGAGGCCAATACAATTATAAAATGCATTATATTACAGCTGGAGGCTGCTATATCAGAAATTAGGGTTTCATACAGAACTCTAGATTACAAGATGCATTTTTTGGTTCTGGAATTGGACTCAAGGATTTTGAGTCATCTGTATTACAAAAAGCATTCTCTGTTTACCTCACTGTCCTGGATGATTTCTTCGCAGCCAGACAAAGGCTGGGCCACACACTCTATACACTGTGGACATAACCATACTAGATCTCGGAACACTTGTACTACAGCTGTAGGGAAATAGATAATATATTGATAGTATAACACTTTTTGGTCAAAATGATAACATTTTAACACCATCAAAACCCGAGTGGGGTAAGCTTCAGATTAAGGAATAGTTAAAATAGAATTTGCAGCTAATAAAATTAAACTGAAATAAAATCCTAGCAAAATGTATTTTCACTATTTACCTAAAATACAATAAAATGCTAGACCTGCCTCGGAAGGAAAACCCGTGATTAGGGTGCTGCCACTAAAAAGGCTATGTCTGATTCCCTGACCATCACTGAAGGCAAAATAGTGATTGAGGAGATGGCACAGCTAATGGAGAGGATCGTGCACAATTAAAAAGGTCTCCCAATATTCTAAGTTATGTGAAGTTCTGTGGAGAATTATAAGTGATAGCAATATCCTGAATTGCTTTCAGAGTTGAAATGGAAGCCCATGGTATTTTAAAACAGGTAGCATAGGGAAAAAAATGGCAGGTTACATCTTTGCAGCACCACTAGTTAAGAATACCTTTCTAGGCAGCCTCATAGAAAATAAACAGCAGGAACCTAACCTGGATGGGACTAAGCCAGTGGTGGGTTTCTGCCGGCTCGCCCTGGTTCAGGCGAACCGGTAGTGGTGGCACCAGGAGACTCCACCCACCCGCCCAGACACCATCACGGACATTCTGTGCATGCGCAGAAGGTTCTGTGCATGTGCAGAAGCACCGCGCACAAGCGAAGCAAGCATGTGCACATACATGCTCACAGTTCCAAAACGGTAGAGAAGGTAATTGGAACCCACTACTGGACTAAGGCATATGATCTGGGGCCAGATCTGCTCTCTCCAAAAATAGACAGCTAGATATGTAAAACACTCTTAGCACTGAGCAATCACTTGGTCATTCAGGAACCATGACAAATTGAGGAGACTGCTGAAGATGCAAATTCTTCTAGAATAGATTGCTTTTCCCATTCGGAAAGTCTATTTTTACTGAGCAACATTTCTATCTTCTATTGATTAAGTTTCTCTTACCAATTCAGAGTTGTCGGGGGGAGGGGGGGAAACAGAGTCAAAGTGAGTGAAGTTACTTTAAAAAATCTTGAAAGCACCAGTGATTTGAAAGTGAATACCTGGTTTATTAGCTTCCCACATGATTTGGGGCAGTGTCTCAAGTAAGGAAATGAAAGATTTATGTCATTTAAACGTAGCAATAACTATGGGACTGTGCTTTTCAGATTTAAAGACAAAAAAAAGATGATTTGGAATAACTATAAGTATTCTTGCCACACCTGTTGAAGTTCTTTAATTAAGAAAGTTCTACACCCACTGGAAAGGACCTTGTTACAACTTGTCCTCATTGCAAATTATTTATTTTCTGTGTGATCCAGGAAAATAGGCAGTTTCTTTAAGTAGGCACCAAGTGGTACCACGTATTTGCTCCTACCTCACTTGGAAGTCACCTTTGGATTTCTTCTAAATTTAGAAGAAACTATGTCGCGTCTGATCAAATAGGCTAAATCTTGCAATGGTGCAAATCAAATATGACCCAGAAAATCCGGAATAATACCTGATGTTATATGTTCTTGTTTCAGCTCAAGGAGTTCTGTTAGAATCCTCACACATTGTTCTGAGTAGGTTCTTGCAATCTTTCCTAAAAAATAACAACAATAACAAAACAACAACAAAATATCACACATATGACCCAAAGTTCTCAAGATTGCTTAATAACTCCTTAACCTGGAAAAGTGATCCAGAAACACACAGATATTTCTAATAGTAGTTCTCAGTACAGAAATGCAAACTTATGCAAAATAAGACAAAATGGAACAGTCTGGAGAACAATAATTCTATAGATGAGACAAGTCTAGACAGCCTATTGGATCACTTAAGGAAAAAAACATGAATAATTTTCATAAGTTAAGCAATAATACAGCAGATTGATAAATCAACGAACACATTCAGTATAACTGAATGAAATGAACTTGTGAGACATTAGATTTAATGCCCTTTAGTTTTTACAATTCAATGCAGCACTATGCATTCCTCCTCTTGCTTCCTCCTCCACAACAATCCTGTGAGCTGGATTGAGCTAGTTTCCCTGCCTATCAGAAGACTAGAACTATGGTTTCTCAGTTTCTAGTCCAGGACCTTAATCACATCAAACTACAATGTTAGGCAATAAGGCAAACATCTAACAATATTAGGTGATAAGGCAAACAACATGAAACTTGATATACATTTTGTGAATACAGTAATAGCTCTCTTAAGATTTCTTACATTTTGGAGTCATTTGATATGAAATAAAGACTAAAGCTGCTAAGCTGTTAAAATTTTCAGACTATAAGACACACTTCCCCTCCTTCTCCCCCCAAAAAGGTGGGTGGAAATGTCTGTGCGTCTTATAGAACGAATACAGGCCTGTTTTTGGCCTCCCAAACTCTCCGCACATCCCGTTTTTGCCCTCCCCGGTGTCCAGGACTCTGCAGGTCTCCATGGGTCCCATTTTCAGCCTCCCCACAGGACACAAAATGGGACACAAGGAAGCAAAAAACTATGTTTTTTCTTGTTTTTCTCTTAACACCTATAAGACACATCTTAAACCTAGGTGTGTCTTATAATCTGGTGCGTCTTATAGTCCGAAAAATATGTTACTTTTGAGCAAACATACTTTCTTGGTTATTATGAGTGTAGTTACATGTTTTGAAAAATATCTCAGCTGGCAGGGATCATAGCAAACATATTCAAAAGTCTGGCCTAACTTTGAATTGCTTCATTTTCTAGTTTGACTATACTTTGCTTCTGTCTTTGAAGCATGTTTTTTGTTCTAGAGAAGATTGTCCTATCCACACCTATAAAGACAGTCATATTCTTTTCTATCCCAAAAAAATACTAGCAAATGCAGAATTTGCAATATAATTGCAGGGGAGGGAAGTGTGGTGTTACATTTGTTTACATAGACATTACAGCTTTGGTGTACATTTATTTCCCTGCTGGAGGTCTTGCATTAGCATCCTACCAGTCCACTTACCTAGAGCAAATATTGCTGCCTGGGCAAGCTCTGCTGACACATCAGTGCAATAGTCTCTCAGTTCCTCCAATATATGCTGAACATTTTCATCATTCACCAACTTGCACAGCACTTCCATTTTCTGGCACTTGATATAATGTGGTTCCGAGTAAGAACAGAAGAACTTCTTATATTGGCTACTGAAATGGCCAGGAAGGCTGTCTATTATCTGGCGCACATGACACAAAGCAGTGAAACAGAGTTCTCTACTCCCAGATGTGCATGCTGTTAGGAGTGGACCTTTAACTCTTACAAGCACATCTGCCTGGACATGTGGGAAGTCTCTAGCCAGCACCAAGAAGAGTTTTGTGGCAGCCATCACTACACTGGAACTGCTGTTTTTAAGGTATCCATCGAGTAAATTCAGGATATCAAAAAGCTCTTCTTCACAGCGAGGTTTGTATCGCAGCAGAAAAGTCAGCACTTCACTCTGCCCCCATTGATCTAGATCTGGCATCCTGCAAAGAGGAAAAAACAGACATAAATGGTGATGCAGTGAAACTATAGCTTCGCTCTCCCAATCTGCAGGCCACTTTTTCCATTATTTCATCAGTATTAAACTTAAATATATGAATCAGCAACATGAAATGGAGGGATGTGAACAAATACTACTAAACTATATGCTTTAAGTAATTTTTTACTTAGCCCTCAACCTACAGATATTTCAAAATTTTAAAGAATAATACATATATACATTTGAATGACAGATCATCTCCCTTAAGCATAAAAGCTGGCAGAATGACTTTGGACCAGATAGTCTCCTTCAATCCAACCCACTACACAGGCTTGTTATTGTGGGGAAGATAGGAGGCAGGAACATGGGATGCATTAACGTACTCAAATAGATACATAGATTTTTGTCATCTATTTGATCGTGTCCAATGGATATAAATTAAAAAATGGGATAAAATGTATTAATAACAATAATATCATATCTGCTATATATGTCCCTATAAATCAGATGAGCAATCATATCAGTGGTGGGATTGTTTTTTTCTACTACCAGTTCTGTGGGTGTGGCTTGGTGGGCATGGCAGGGAAGGTTACTGCAAAATCCCCATTTCCTCCCGATCAGCTGGGACTCGGGAGGCAGAGAATAGATGGAGGTTGGGCCAGTCAGAGGTGATATTTACTGGTTCTCCAGAACTGGTCAAAACCTGCTGAATACCACCTCTTAAATCATATATTATCTATAAGTATTGGGTTTATAAGCTGACCGATTATTTTATTTATACTGTATATAATCGCAAAGGGTCTTTTATATTAATATTCAAATGCTTTAAAGCCAGAACTAAGAAACAATTCTGCAGAACAAGTAATTATGTCAGCTGCCACCATGTAAAAATGAAAGATCTTGGAAGCTGTTACATCACATTATCTGAAGCTCTTTTTAAAAGTGGAGTCCAGTTAGGCACTTCCTGCTGAGAGAAGTTGCCTTCTTGTCAGTAGGTTATTTCTGTTCAAGCAGCTGTCTACTATTTAGCTGCTCTGTCAATCTCTTGAACTAAGACTTCACGATTCTGGTATTCTCCCACAAAAGTATTTTTGATTAATTCATGGTGTATTTTAATTAAATGTTTTTATTTTTTTAAATTATTGTTAGCTGCAATGATTGCCTTTTTGGCAGAAAGGCAGATTATAAATGCAATAAATTAATACAGAAAATATTAGCATTAATTTGACAAGCATATGGTTTTCACAATTCAAAACACAAAGGACAGTGGAGAACGATACCTCTAGTTTACTCAAGAATTTTGGAGGGGAATGTACCTATTAAGAAGATGGTGGGCAATGGGTTTGTTGATTACAACTCCTCCTTCATGTGCCAGAATTTCCTCAAGAGCCCTCAGACAATTTACCACCACGATAGGATCCTGATCCCGAAGCAAACTATATAACTCATTAACTAGTGCACCATCTGCAGAAAGCACAACAGAAAGGATGTCAGAAATACTTCTCCTTTCATCTGCAATAAAATGCTGCTTTTAACAGGATATATACAAGCATAAACAATTATTATTTAATGAAAACAATCTGAATGTTCCTCATTCTGTTGTAGGTTAAAAGAGCCGGGTCTTCATCCAGGCCTTTGGTGAGGAAGAATGAGACCCCTCACTTCAGTGAGTGCCTTCTTTTATCTTTCTTTTATTGAGTTTATTGTAGTTTATGTGATTGTTTAGGGAACCCAGAATTTCAGGCAAGTTTATAAATAACAAATATGAGATTGCTGAGAAGAATTTCTAGCAAATAATTATGGGGCAAGGCAGGGGTGAAATGTAAAATTTGTTCCTACCGGTTCTGTGAGCATGGCTTGTGGGGTGGGTAATGTGACTGGGTGGACGTGGCCAACTTTTTTTTTTTTACTTTTAAAAGCATTTTTTAAAATGTAAAATTTAAAAAATTGCTTTTAAAAGCCTGTGATGATCAGGCAACTCAGCTGGGATCGCCAGAGGAAAAAAAGCTTTTAAAGGATCCCAGCTGAGTTGCCTGATCGCCAGAACCTTTTAACCTTTTAAAAGCAATTTTTTTACAACCTCTTCAGCCGAAGAGCTTGTAGAAAACATGCTTTTCTGGCAATCACGCAATTCAGCTAGGATCGCCAAAGGAGCCTTTTAAAAGCTTTTAGCTTTAGCTTCGGTTGAAGAGGTTGTAGGAAAAAATGCTTGTAAAGGGTTCTCACGATCCCAGCTGAGCTGGGCGATCATCAGAGCCTTTTTTTTTTTACTTTTAAAAGCATTTTTTCGGCCAAAGAAAAAATGCTTTTAAAAGTTAAAAAAAAAACCTCTGATGATCGCATGGCTCAGCTGGGGAGCCGGGGCGGGGGGCAGGGTTTTTTGCTACCGGTTCTCTGAATCACCCACAGCCATTGCTACCGGATCAGATGATCCGGTCCGAACCGGGAGCACTTCACCCCTGGGGCAAGGAAGGAAGAATTGCATCCAGCAAAATGTGTGTTCTGTGAAGGGGAGATCACCACACCCTACACACAAAGTAGAACTGTTACAACATTCATGACTTTCTCTTTATAGCATCAAAACTATATGCCACACATTTATTCTAATATGAAAGGAGAGGTGGGATTGAAAACAGAATGGAAAAATATGTTTATTTACCCACTTCACAGTCTCCTTGGAGTTTCTGCATCTTTGCACATCCAAGAACAGCTACTCTCCTCACATAAGAAGCTTTGTCTCGTAGACCATTCAGGATTGGCTGCTGAATATATTCTTGTATGCCAGGCATCCTAGGAACATTGTAGGCTATAAATCTATAAATTCTCATAAAACACATATAAAACACTAAATTGATGCCCTCAATACTTCCAATAAAATATTATTAAATAGCTGCACTAGGCTCCAAAGGTCTGATAGCAAAAGAACAGTCTACTGTTCTATAATTCAAGGGAAATTCAGTCTTGGCCAGCAAAACAGAAAGCTCTTCAAATGTGTCCCAGAACTAGGAGGGAAGTGCTATTTGTAGTGATGTCTTACTGATAAAGAGTTAGATTCAAGAAAAAAGAACTGAAAGCTCATAGTTCAGGTCATGAGTTTTTGAACAATAACCCCTGTATTTGAGTGTATTACACAATATACCCTTCTCTCATACGTGATGACTGTGAAGGTCAGAGTAAGCAGTACATTTTCTTACCTCAGACTGCACATGCTGCGCAGGGCCAGACCTCTAACCATAGGGTTGGGGTCTGAACAGTCTTTGCACAGAGTATTGATAGCTAAAAGAGCTAGATCAGGCTTCAAGGGAGCGTATGTACACATATACAAGTACACTAGTTTCTTCTGAACAATGTCTATGGTAGCACTAGCTTTAACCATCTCCATAAAAACACTGGACACATCTACACCTTGGGTCATATGCCTGCAAGAAAAAGATAAGAAAAATGTCGATACAGCAACTGAGATTTCATATTACCGTATATACTCGAGTATAAGCCGATCCGAATATAAGCCGAGGCACCTAATTTTACCACAAAAACTGGGAAAAACTATTGACTCGAGTATAAGCCGAGGGTGGGAAATGAGGCAGCTACTGGTCAATGTAAAAAATAAAGATAGAGCCAAGTAAAATAACATGAATATTTATTTGAACGAAAAACAATAAAAGTGCAAAAGGGGGAAGGAGGATTCCCAGCTTTAGAAAATTTAGAACTACGCCGCCTTTGGTATGACCTGAGCATAGCTCATAAAATTATCTGCTACAATGTACTTCCTATCAATGACTACTTCAGCTTCAACCACAACAATACGAGAACACAATAGATTCAAACTTAAAGTGAACCTCTCCAATCTAGATTGCAGAAAATGTGACTTCAGTAACAGAGTTGTTAATGCCTGGAATGTGCTACCTGACTCTGTGGTCTCTTCCCAAAATCCCCAAAGCCTTAACCAAAGACTATCTAGTATTGACCTCACCCCATTCCTAAGAGGTCTGTAAGGCGTGCATAAGAGCACCAGCGTGCCTACCGTCCCTGTCCTAATGTTCCCTTTAGTTGTATTCCTTTTATGTATTCAATTCATGCTTATATTTATATAATTATTTAATATGTATTTGACAAAATAAAATGAATGAATGAATGAATGAATAGAATAGAATAGAATAGAATTTTTATTGGCTAAGTGTGATTGGACACACAAGGAATGAATGAATGAATGAATGAGTGAGTGAGTTACTTCAACAACATTGTCTCACAGAAATTGACAATACAACTGCAAGCATGAAAATGAGTCCTCCTTTAGCTTCCAAGGGACCAGGGTGCCTCTGAAGGTCAGTGCTCTAAGCACTAAGAACCCAGCACAAATCTAAGCCTGTATGCACACCAATAGTGAAAATACCCTGCACAGTGTCTCTTGGCAGAGAAGGTTAAATTTCATAGGCGTTGGGGTGGCTTTTTTTTTTTGGCAGGGCAATAAGGGTCTCTAATATCATTAAACCCAAGTGTGAGGAAAAAGACAGCAGCTAAAATGTTAAGGCCAGTTGTGTGACCTTCTCCAATACAGTTGGCCTGGCTGTTTGCCAAAACTTAAAACACCCTCCCATCCCCCCTCCCTGCTAAAGCTTCTTTCTTAAAACAATTGTGGTCTTTGCCTTTCATTGTGCCAATCGACTTTAGAAGTCTGTGTGTGTGTGTGTGTGTGTGTGTGTGAGAGAGAGAGAGAGAGAGAGAGAGAGGGAGGGAGGGAGGGAGTGCAAAAGGGGGAAGGAGGATTCCCAGCTCTAAACAAAGGGAAATCCCGGAATGCCAGCGCAAAAGGCGGTGCTCACGTTCCTCCTCCCTTGCTCAAAAGCCCCAACATGATATTGGAATTGGATGCCATTATATACCTGCTGAGGGGATAATTTGAATAACTTGAAAGATATAAAAGCTCTAAACATATTTGTTTAAAAATCTAAAATCTATACTTAAAATAAAATGAATATAAAGTAATAAAGTTCTTTAAAGTTGTAATTCACTTTGCTGCTGAAAAAGAAAAGAAGCTTAACACCTTAAATGGTATTTATTAACTGAAATATCATCAAATCAAATATATAATGAGGTATATTATAATGACCTTTGTTTTCAGAAAGAAGCATGATGGAAGTTTTTCAATAAAGGGAAATATAGAAAAACTTTAGTGTCATGCTCATATATCATCTTTACAGATGTTGTTAACACTATACTATGGCAGCATATGATGGTACAATGTTTCAATCAATTTCAGGATGAAAAACTCATCAATGAGGAGGAGGAGTATAATTTATTAACCTTGTATGATATCAGTTTCTCAAGGACTCTAGAAGGACCCGAGGAAGAAATCTCTGCCCCCTCCCCACTTTCCCTTTCCAACCCAGCCTTCCAAGGGGACCTTTGAGGGAGAAATCTCTGCCCCCTTCCCACTTTCCCTTTCCAAGGCAGCCTTCCAAGAGGACCTCTCGAAAAGAGCGAGCTTTCTCCTGGCCGTTTACCACCACCACACCCTCCACGCCGGCCATGGCACGAGCTCAGATTGCCGGCTGGGGATGATGGGCGCTGCAGTGCGATCTCGGGAGAGACTAGGAGGAAGAAAGAATGACTGTTTCCCACACCCTAGGATTGGGAAAACATTGACCCCCTTAGTTGCGGGAGAAGGGTTGCGCTTCAAAGCGGTCGCCTCCATCCATCAATCCATCCTTCCTTCCTTACTTCCATCCATCCATCCATCCTTTTTTTTCCCAGCGAGCGGTGCGTGTGTGTGACATGCAAGCAAGGCGTCTCACAGGCGTGTGTGTGTGTTTGTGGTGGGGTCTCGTCCCAGCCACCCACCCACTCGCTCCCTTTCCCTCTTCGGGCGTGGGCTGTTCCCGTTCGCCCTGGCCTCCGTCCTCCGATCTCCTGCGCTGGGAGGCGGCGGCGAGCCAGCGGCAACCGGGCACCGCGGACTTTGGCAAGGAGGAAGGTGGGAGGAAGCGGAGCTGCCGGCTGTGGGGGTTGAGGCGTGCAAGAGGAGTGGCGTGGAAAGGCCTTTTTGTGTGTGTGTGCGTGTGTGCGCCTGTGTGCCCTAGGGAGGAAGCGGAGCTGCCGGCTGTGTGGGGGTTGAGGCGTGCAAGAGGCGCGCCTCCTCCTCTTCCTCCACGCTCGCTCCTCTTGCACGCCTCAACCCCACCATCCCCCACCCTCTCCGCGCGTGAAGGTCACCTCCTCCCTCTTCCAGGCGGCGGCGGCGGCGGCGGCTCCGGCCCCGAGCGGAGCGCCACAGCCGGCAGCTCCGCTTCCCTCCCACTGGTCCCAGTCCAGCGAGCGGTGGCGACATGCGGCGCGCTCCGCTTTCACCGTTCGGCTGGATTGGTTGGCTTAACAGGTCGCGCGGCGGGCGGGGAGCCGCCAGCCTTCTCGGCTGAGGAGGAGGTTTCCCGAGCGGTGGCGTCGGCCGAGAAGGCTGGCGGCTCCCGCCCGCCGGCGGACCAGCGGTCCCAATCAGCGAGCGGTGGCGGGCGGCGCTCGGCATGTCGCTTTCACCGTTCGGCTGGACTGGGACCGGTGGGAGGGAAGCGGAGCTGCCGGCTGTGGCGCTCCGCTCGGAGCCGGGGCCGCCCCCGCCGCCCCCGCCTGGAAGAGGGAGGGGGTGGCCTTCCGCGGAGAGGTGGGGATGGTGGGGTTGAGGCGTGCAAGAGGAGCGGCGTGGAGGAAGAGGAGGAGGCGCGCCTCCTCCTCTTGCACGCCTCAACCCCCACAGCCGGCAGCTCGCTTCCCTCCCTAGGGCACACAGGCGCGCACACACACACAAAAAGGCCTTTCCACGCTCACTCCTCTTGCACGCCCCTCAACCCCCCCACACAGCCGGCAGCTCCGCTTCCCTCCCTAGGGCACACAGGCGCGCACACACACGCACACACACAAAAAGGCCTTTCCACGCTCGCTCCTCTTGCACGCCCCTCAACCCCCCCACACAGCCGGCAGCTCCGCTTCCCTCCCTAGGGCACACAGGCGCGCACACACACGCACACACACAAAAAGGCCTTTCCACGCTCGCTCCTCTTGCACGCCCCTCAACCCCCCCACAGCCGGCAGCTCCGCTTCCCCCCCTAGGGCACACAGGCGCGCACACACACGCACACACAAAAAGGCCTTTCCACGCTCACTCCTCTTGCACGCCCCTCAACCCCCCCACAGCCGGCAGCTCCGCTTCCCTCCCACCTTCCTCCTTGCCAAAGTCCGCGGTGCCCGAAGCCGTTCGCTGGCTCGCTCGCTCGCTCCCAGCGCAGGGGATCGGAGGGCGGGGGGCAGGGGGGACGGGGACACTGCACCACCAGGGCTTCCCCGCGCCAATGCACAGCCCGCCAAGTTTGCGCCGTCCGCCCACCAGACACGGGAATGGGGGCCGGCCTGGGGGCGACAAATCCCGCGAGACCTCGGCGGGCCCGCTCCCCGTCCCTCCCATGGGAGTCCGTTCGGTACCCCCTCCTGTGCGGGTTCCGAGCGTGAACTCGAGTATAAGCCGAGGGGACGTTTTTCAACACAAAAAACGTGCTGAAAAACTCGGCTTATACTCGAGTATATACGGTAATCTTCCTGAAAACCCAAAATATTGTATAACTTGTAATTATTATAGTCAATGCATAAATCATAACAAGTTGTCACCCAGAACCTACGCTAATACATTCTAAATTTTATTTGTATTCTACCTCAGTGCAGTAGGTTAACTGCAAAGAGAGTCAAATTAAGTCCTGCACCACAAAACCTAAATTCTTCACCTGGAGTATTTTATGCTTACTTTTGTCTACATATTACATTCTTGATATATTTTATTTCACTGTGATCCTACACTTTCCAAAGTATCAGAAAAGATAAATCAAGGAATATGAAATAGAAATGTGTCAATTTATATAAGTTATTAACTCTAGCTATTCAACACCAGATCAAATAAGAAAATTTCAACGGTTCTCTTAGAAAGCATTTATTACCTGCAGTTTTGATAGAAGAATGTAAGAAGAGAATTCACATAATAATACGATATTTACCTAATACTTTTTATACTTTGAAATAAAGTGACAAAAATTAATAAAATTTGAAAAACAAGAAGGAAAATTAAATAGGATTTTCAATTAATGAGAGGATGTTTCAATGCCTTGGATATTTCTTTACCTGTTTAAAGGTAGCAGAAAGTTTTTTTAAAGTAACATTTGAAAAAATGAAAATTATATATGAATTTTCATCGAAAGATTATAAAATTAAATTATTTAACAATTTAACAGACTTGGAAGGGACCTTGTAGGTCATCTAGTCCAACCCCCCATCCAAGCAGAAGACCCTACACCATTTCTGACAAATGGCAGTCCAATCTCTTCTTGAAAGCCTCCAGTGATGAAGCTCCCACAACTTCCAAAGGCAAGCGGTTCCATTGGTTGATTGTTCTCACTGTCAGAAAATTTCTCTTTATTTTTAGATTGAATCTCTTCTTGATCAGTTTCCATCCATTATTCCTTGTCTGGCCTTCAGATACCTTGGAAAATAGCTTGACCCCAATTTTATTTATAATTGGCTAAGATCCACAGCACTAGGACTTTGCACGCTAATGTTTTGCACTCTTGAAAACTAAGTTAACCTATTGAGGAGTACCAGAATTTTCTCAAAAGGATTGCAAAATGTAATTCAAAAAATATTATAACCAAAGGTTATTCTTGTCAATGGTTTTCTTATATACAATTAACAGAAAGGTTTAAAGTGGATAAAATACGTAATGGTTTGAACAAAGTAAAACTGAGTTTAAAATAGAATTATGTACTAATTATAAACATATTATTGCTAAAATGTATAAACATTATATATTGGCATTATTTATTAGTTTTAAACTTTCTTGATAGTTAATTTTGTTATAATATTATATAAACAACTATTTAAAACAATTTTTGCATATATCAATTAAAAAACTTCCAGCATTTCAGAAGACCAATTATAATTGACAAAATACAAGAAAACTATAGCATAACACAAGTATCTCAGCACAGACCTGATCACTCGTTGGATAACATTCCTATAGCGAAGATGATCAGTTTGCACATGAGGGTTGGACAGGGCTCTCTTCAACTCCTTCACTGTATCCTCTGAACCAAGGTATGGCATTGTTGAGATTCTAAACCCTTTGGCAGGCAGTATTAATTGTTGAAGAACCTAGGATACAGTCACAAAGGGTTGATACAGTCATAGAAAGAAAACTGAGCATATCATTTGTATTCCATTCTGCCCCTTTTGATCTCTTGTCTTATCTTTTATCTTTTCTTACAACAGATATTTTTATTAATTTGTATCCTGCCTTTATTATGTTTACAAATAACTCATGGTGGTAAACATATCCAACACACTTTCCTCCTCCTATTTCCCCCACAAAAACAACAACCCTATGAGGTTGATTGGGCTGAGAGTGACTGGCCCAAAGTCACCCAACTGGGTGACTTATACATTTCATGGCTAAGGTGGAACTTTAACTCACAACCTTCTGCTTTCTGGTCTGACGCCTTAACCATTAGACCAGACATCTTCAACCTTGGCAACTTTAAGACTTGTGGACTTCAACTCCCAGAATTCCTCAGCCAGCAATGCAAATAAAATACAATAAATATAAGAGCTATAATAGAAAGGCAAGCAAACAATAAGACAAGAATACCAGCATGTTACAGATAACTAATTACACTTGGTTTATCGAAGAGTAGCTCTATTAGACTTCAGTGTACTGTAAAAACAATAAAATATATAAACAAAATCAAACTAACAAATTATCATTTTTTGGCGAATCACTTTTCATCAGATGAATAGTTCCGAGAAAGAGGTATTAAATCCATAGGTAGGTGATACTTCACAGTTCTCAATTTACAACCATTTGTTTACTGACTGTTCAAAGTTACAGCACCACTGAAAAATGTGATTTACAACTGGTTCTTGCACTTAGGACTCTAGCAGCATCCCCAGTCACATGAACAAAATGTGGGCCCTTGACAACATGTACTGTAAGCTGTTAAATTCTGGGAACATTTCATGACACAAGATACTGCTAGGTAGGTACAAAGTTATGAAGGAAGGTATGAAGGTAGGTAGGTAGGTAAGAAGGAAGGAAGGAAGGAAGGAAGGAAGGAAGGAAGGAAGGAAGGAAGGAAGGAAGGAAGGAAGGAAGGAAGGAAGGAAAGGTAAAACATTAAACTTATCTGCCACAACAAAAATGAGGGTTGTATAATGAACACAGTCATTGTATACCATTGTTGGTATGAAACTACATTTAGTCTTAAGCATAGAAAACAGCTACTTTCCTTGCTCTGAAAACACAAATCTTCTGGAGCTCAATTTATATTATTTATTTGATGATGATGCCCACCAATGCTTTGGTCTGACAGAGAGCAAAAACCAAAGCATTACAACCTCTATAGTCAGGCAACTAGAGAATAAATGGAGTGAATGCACTCCAAAGTCCAATTTTGCAATTTACCTCCGTTTTCAAAGGGAATCAAGTTCTCGGAAATACAGAGCTCTAAGTGGAGGAAGACAACACTCATGAAAATCTTTTAAAAGCTGTAATGGAATTTTTCGTTCCTCAATTTAAATGACAACCTGCAATAAAATACAGGACGATTCATTTGTTTGACAGTCACATAAAAGTTTACATTATCTTCATCGTAAAACATTTCCGGGGCTTTTTAGCTTAATATTCCGGTGCAGTAAAGGAAGAGGGAGGATCAGAAAGCAGAAGAAACCTCAGATATGCTGTAGGGTCCTAATACTCAATAGTAGCATGAAGTATCATTATATGAATTATTACTGATCTACAGCGGAGTACACGGTAAGGTTAGCCCGGACAACCGTAGCCTTTTTTTTTTTACCGCTCCTCCCCCCTGTCAGAGAAGACATCCGCTCCCTTTTCTTCGCAATGCAAAAGAATCCTGATTTACTCCCATGGCAAACACTACGCAGGCTTTGTTGCTACCTTTTGCTTGAGAAAGTAAAGGTTGCTGTTGCCTAGTCACAGTTCCGCAAAAATCCTGGATTTTTCTACTTTTTTCTTATTTTCTGTCTCTTTAACAGTCTTCTCGGCGGGGGGAAAAGAGGCTTCAAGGTATCCTGGAAGTTCCGTCTTCTTACCATGGAATTAGAGATCCATCTCAATTTTTGCACGCCTATTGGCCGAGTAGCTTTAAAATGTATGGACTTCAGCTGAGGAATTCTGGGAGTTGAAGTCCACACATCTTAAAGCTATCAAGAAACACCGGCCGAGGGCTCACGACGGGAACCGTCACATTATGACTATACTGCGCATGAGCTTCCCGGCAGGTCGATAATGGCCATGCGCTTAGCGTCTTGGTTTTGCTCTCAATGTCTCCAAAGAGTGCCGCGCATGCTCATTTGTCCCGATGTCTTATGGGCGAGCGGGATGTTTGGATTCTTCCATTCTTTGGCGGGAAAAGCTAGTAGTTCGTGTGAAATACATTTGAAAAGTGACAGGACAGAAAGAGTTCTCTCATTCCTCTGATTGGGACGCCCCCTGAGTAGACATTTTTGCATCTGGGAAAAGGAGAACCATCCATTTCTGCTGCCTTCTCTTTCCTGTGCTGCAAGTCTACGAGAGATCACGGTAAGCTTCCACCCTGCTCTCTGCGAAATGTTTTCGGGAAGGGAAGGGGGTGGATAGAGCTCCCGAACAAACTTTTCTTTACGATTGACAAGCTCAACGTCTTAGCCACTGAGCCACCGCGATCCTTCATTGCTACATTACCTTAAGCTAAATAAAGACAAATTCCTTGTGTGTCCAATCACACTTGGCCAATAAAAAATTCTATTCTATTCTATTCTATTCTAAAGTTTTTACTGCCAGGGGATATCATTTTGGATATCAGTATTCCCGCATATTCCCTTTTTCAAAAGTTTGAAATTTTACTGATGCATGAGTTCATCTTAACTTTTCTCTTTTTTAAATATTCAAATTTATTTATTGTTTTTATAGGATCTGGAGTGATGAATGGGACTCTGATTGCAGGCACACCGATTGCGGTAGATTTTTGGAATATCAGGAAAGCTAGGCAGGCTCGCTTGTTCTTTCTTTCTCATATGCACAGTGACCACACTGTGGGGCTTTCCAGCACCTGGAACCAACCTATTTATTGTTCGCCTATTACAGGTCAAATTCTACATCTCAGGCTGAAGGTACTTAAGTACGTGTAATTGTTCTAATGTTTGTCTTAGCTTTTGTTCTCTTGGTGTTGCTGAAATACACATTCTGACAAACCTTTCTAGTGTACATAATGCTGGAAAATGTAGTTCAGCATCATTAATTTTCTTATCTTTTTGACAAAAGTCTCACATTGATTCTACTATGTTTTTGTTTGGATTCTAGGTAGCTAAGCAATGGATCTGTCCTTTGGAAGTGGGAGATAGCCATGTGGTGGCTTTAGATGATATTGGCAGAGAGACCATGACAGTGACCTTGATAGATGCTAATCATTGCCCTGGATCTGTCATGTTCCTTTTTGAAGGGTACTTTGGTGTCATCCTCTACACAGGTATGAACTTCCTTGTTTTTGAGAAAGAGGTGAAGTACTTTTTAGATTGCAACTATGATTGTTCTTCCAATAGAAGAAAATATATGTTGCCGAGTTTTGAACTATGAAGTCCTTGTTGTGCTCAAGCATGGTTGTTTGCTTGTACAGCAGCTTGCCCCTACTAGTGTCGGTGGAGCTGTGGTTTTTTCCTTGATAGTTCCAAGGATGCTACATGATTTCCCCTTGTAATATAAATTTGTCTGAATCATGACAATCATGTGTTCTCAGCTGCTTTTTTTGTTTTTTGCTCTTTGATGCTCCCTGTAAAACCAAGCTAAAAGTATGGCCTCTGATTTCTCTAACAGCAGAAGGATACTGTATAATGTCTGAGGTTCAGGCCTGGATCTAGAAGAAATTTTAAACCCACTTTGTATCAATACACATTCAGTAGTTAACTGTAAACTAGTAAAGTATTTTACTAGTAATTTTTCAAGACTCAATGAAATATGAATTTCACATTGAAAAACACTTTAGAAGATTTACAACATTGCTTCCTTCTAGAGCAGGTCTGTCAAACTTGCGTCGTCACAGTGGTATCATGTGACGTATAAGGACTTTTCCCTCCTTCGCTAAACAGGGCAGGGGCAGAGCCAGCACGTGACGCATCCAGCCTATGGGCCGCGAGTTTGACACCCATGTTCTAGAGTAATAAGATATTTATTCTTAATTAATTAAGCTTTTGCTTCCTAGGAACATTTTCCCCTGACATTCCCATTATATCTGTGTCTTACCAGGTGATTTTCGTTACACTCCTAACATGCAGCAAGATCCAGTTCTAAGAAACTCAAAGCTTATCAATTTCCTCTATCTGGATAATACTAACTGTCGTCCTGAAATTATCTTACCATCACAGGAACAGGCCATTGAGCAAATTAAAAAGTTGATCAGGGACCATCCTGATCATCAAGTGAAGATTGGTAAGATTATTTAATTTTTCAGACCTAATTGAATGGAAGAAATTCATGGAGCTTGTTCATGGAGAATCTTTATGTTTTAAGTGTGAAAATTGAGCTCATCTATGTGGAAGATGGTTGAACTCCATTATATATATAATGTGTGTGTGTGTGTGTGTGTGTGTGTGTGTGTGTATATATATGTAGGTCTTTGGTTGTTTGGGTTTTCTCCCGCGTAAAATTGGAAGTGTCTTGGTGATGTTTCGACAAAGTCTCATTCGTCATCTTCAGGCTGGTGTTTTCTGCTTCGTGCTTCTAGGAGCAATGTGTGATCGCAGCTGTTTCTTCCTTTTAACTGCTAGTGGGGGTTTGAATTGATTGGTTGGGAGCTTGGCCGTGTTCTGACCAACAATCAGAATACACTTCCACCCAATCAGAACACCTAAAAATCGAACTACACACTCACTAACATACTAACATCCAATGGATTCCAAAGAAATAAGATTACCAATCTAATCCAAAAAGAAACCCCCACTAAAATCCAAGACAGAGAACAAGAAAACGGCACAGCCCTCCTCCCATATATAAAAGGCACCACAGACAGAATCAGCAAGATCCTCCACAAACACAACATCAAGACAGCATTCTGCACAAACCGAAAAATATCCACCATCCTAAGAAACCCCAAAGACAAAATTGAGTTAGAAAATCAAGGAGTATATGAAATCCCATGCACCGCCTGCCCCACCACATACATCGGACAAACCAACAGAAGAATAAGTGCACGCATTGAAGAACACAAGAACTCAGTCAAAAAAGAGGAACCAACTTCTTCCCTGGTCCAACACCTTAAAGCCACAGGACATGATATTGACTTTAAAAAGACCAGAACTATCGCCAAAACTGAACACTTTAACAACAGAATAATCAGAGAAGCCATCGAGATAGAAAAATGCCCACACAGCATGAATAAACGAGATGATACCTCCCGCTTACCAGCCATTTGGAAACCCGTCCTTATTTACAAACGAGTCCCTAATACGAGGAATGACACCAGACCCACACTCACAAGAGCTACACAGGATGTCACCACCACACATCCATCCAGAAAGCAGACTCAAACCCACACTGATGATGAAGCACGACCAAGGACCAGAAGCCAGACCGCAGCTGCAACATTAGCCATTTCAAATCCCTCCAATCCATACATGCAGCAGACTGACACCCACCATGAAGATGGAGCATGACCACGAACACGAAGCCAAACAACAGCAATGCAGCTCACCAGCTCAAATTCCCTTGCAACTCAGACTAATCTGAGCACAACCAAGCCCCCACCCAAACAGGACACACCCCCAGCCAATCAGAGCACAAAAAACCCCCATCCAATCAGAGCACAGCCAAGCTCCCAACCAATCAGTTCAAACCCTCACTAGCAGTTAAAAGGAAGAAACAGCTGCGATCACACATTGCTCCTAGAAGCACGAAGCCGAAGCCTGAAGATGACGAATGAGACTTCGTCAAAACGTCGCCAAGACACTTCCAATTTTACGCGGAAGAAAACCAAAGATATGTATGTATGTATGTATGTATGTATGTATGTATATGTATATTTATCGGGTGAAATGCTCCTGGTTCAGACCAGATTGTCCGATCCGGTAGCGATGGTGGCAGGTGGTTTGGAGAACCGGTAGGAAAAATCACTCTCCCCACCCACCCCCCATGGCCAGCTGAGCCGCGCGATCATCAGAGGTTTTTTTTTTTTACTTTTATGAGCATTTTTTCTTGGACTGAAAAATGCTTTTAAAAGTAAAAAAAGGCCTCTGATGGTCGTGCGGTTCAGCTGGGATCATTAGAGGCTTTTAAAAGCATTTTTTTACAACTTCTTTGGCCAAAGAGGTTGTAGAAAAATGCTTTTAAAAGTTCCGGTAGCAACAAATTTTACATTTCACCACTGATATATATGTAAGTTTGTATATGTGTGTGTGTGTATACACACGCATACATACACATACACACAGTGGAAAAACACAGTTGCATAAGGTTGCATGATGATTCATTAGACACTGGAACAAAAACCCACCAAGGGAAGGTGTAATGTTTCAGGTTTTTGAAGTCTTCCACTGCTAAGCCACAATTATTTAAATAGTTAAATACATTCCATTCTGAAGATTGAATTACTGTAAGTATTAGGCCACCTGGCTTTTGAAATGCTAACAGGTGTTTATCATCTTTTAGGTACATATAGCTTGGGAAAGGAGTCACTTTTGGTGGAACTAGCCCAAGAATTTCATACATGGATTGTGGTGAGTCCCCAGAAGTTGGAGCTTATGCAGCTTTTGGAGATTGAGGATGTTTTCACTTCTGAAGAAGGAGCTGGATGGATTCATGCTGTGGATTTTTCAGAAATCTGCAAAGAAACGATGACCAACTGGAATCGGAATCATCCAACCATAGCTATTCTCCCTACCAGCAGACCAGTGAAAATCAGACACCCTAATATGCATGTTGTTCCTTATTCTGACCACTCATCTTTCCAAGAACTATTAGAATTTGTAGCTTGGCTAAAGCCCTGCTCCATTATTCCTGTAGTGAAGAATGAGGCATGTCAAGTATATTTTAAACAATACTTGAGCTCTGAAAACTATTCACTTCTGGAATCTAAAGTTCCAGAATCAGTTAAACAAGTCAGGCAAAACAAAAAGAAAGAAAAGCCGATAAAACTACTCAAATTGTCAGCTTCTCACCATGCTCCAAGGGGAGTTTGCTTTGACTCTCCTGAAAAATGTACTGGACAGAACGAATATTACCCTGAATCAGAAATTTCTGAGCAGTGCTGCCCAGAATCCACAAACGGAACTGTGCCTTATTCTAGACAAGAACAGTGTGCTCAGTTTCCACAGTGTGAAGAGAAACAGGAAGAAACAATACTAGAACCATCAAACCTTGAGAATGACAGAGTACTTCCTGTGGTAGAGTCAGAGAACATGTTTTCCACCAAACATCAGCTGAAAGACAATGCTGACAGTGAATTTAACACATGTCACATCGTTGGAACATCAGGATGCCCATGCATTTTCTCCAATGACAGAAAGGATACAATCTCCAGACTAGAAAGAATTCCTTCTTCCTGTGGGAACAGTGACTGTCTTGCTCAACCAATCTTGGACAATGATGTCTTCTCAACAGCATCACAGACTGATCAAATTCACAGAGTGGCCAGTCAACAGATTTTAAAAGACCTTTGTCAGGAATATGATTTATCTCCCTTAAATATCTCAAAGCGAAAGTCCATAGAAAACTTTGATTTGCAAGTAGAAAACTACTTAAAAAGAGGAAGAGTATCAATAGGCATAGAGTAATATAAATTTGTATTCTGGACAAGAACTTACAGGAAAAAGCAAAATGTCTGATCAAGTGCCAAAAGGGGGTAGCTACGGAATAATAATTTGATTTTCAAGTGAGGCATATCTGCGTCCTTCCCTCACCTGCTCCAGTTACTCATTAAAATAGATCCTGTCTGATCCACTTTGATAAAGAGTGAATCTTCAGTATTAACAGCTACTCTCTATTCACTTTTTAGCGAATACTAAACTGCACTTTAGACTTGACAATTGCAATTTCATCCCAATAATAGCATTGGAAATAGGAACCCTCTGTCCCCTTAAACACATTCAATTCTCAAGGTCTTTGAGTGTCTTTTTTGTCCCAAATTCAGTTAGAAAATGGTAATTTCAAGACTTTTAAATAAGCAAAGATCTCTAAGCATGGAAGTATAAGCAAAAGTGTGGAAATATAAGCAAAAGACCACTCTCATCCATGGAATGCTGAAAAAAAACCCGAGATCCCCAAATTAAGCCATTGATTGTGATCCATGAATCACTATTGTTTTTCCCACACACAACACTGGAAGTCAGAAGGTGAACTCCAGCCTGCTTTCCTTATATTGCCTACTGTATCTTACAGCACCAATATAAGGTTAGAAATAACACCAAAGGTAATGAGATGAAAAACTAGGGTTTTTTAGGCCAAAGAAGCTGATATGAAATGAGAAAGTAGATAAAAGCCATGACGGCACAGTGATTAGAATGCAGTACAGGCTAATTCTGCCGACAGCCAGCAGCTTGAGTCTCACCATCTCAATGTTGACTCAGCTTTCCATCCTTCCAAGGCTGGTAAAATGAGGAAACATTGTTAGAGGCAATATGCTGACTGTTGTGGTCCACCTGCGGCCTGCGGAGCTGGCAGCAGAGTCGGACAGTGAGGAGGTTGGGGAGGAACATGGGCCAGTTCTGGAGTCTGGGGAAAGCTCGGATGAGAGCTCTGTCGGAGGCAGAGAGGAAGCCAGGGCCATCTGGGAGTTATGTGCTGCCTTCAGAGTCTCCAGAGTCGGACATCAGCGAGGCAGAGGAACAGGGGGAGCCTGTTCCCAGTGTGTGCATGCGCAGAGCTGCTAGAAAGCAAGAACAGTTAAGACAAAAGGGATGACTCGGGTGTGGGGCTTGGAGATGATTGGCCCCTCCCATAAGACATAAAGGAGGAGCAAAGGCACATGAGCCTTTGCAGGAAGCAACTTTGTCGGTTCTGGTCGGTTTAAATTCTGAAGCTCTGTTTTGACTGCTCCGTGTGGCCTTGCAAAGCTAATTGCGAATTAGGTCTTTGGTAGCATGTCAAGGGAGATAAAGATGGGTGCTTATCAGCCTTATCCCACAGGACTGTGACAGACTTCTGTCAGACTCTTTACAAACTATTTTACTCATTACTGGCTGTGAATGAACATAATTCACAGCCATTGAAATAAAAAGAGGGTTTATGGGACTAATTGTGTGCTTTTTACTCTCTCAGGAGGCCTAAGTCAGAACAGACTATAAAGTGCATAGAAAGGGTTGTCAAGCACTATGAAGCAGTATATAAGTCTAAGTGCTATTGCTATTTTGGAACTGTTGGACTAGCGCAGTGTTTCTCAACCATGGATTTAACTTGTATGGACTTAAGCTCCCAGAATTCTCCAGCCAGCTTAAGAAGTACAGACATCTTTAAAGTTGCCACGGCTTAGGAACACTGGTCAAGAGTGTTGGTTTCTGCGTAATGTTATTTATTCTTTGAATGTGATTTAGCCTTTGGTCAGGCTAATGAGCTGATGAAATTAAGAGATAATGTGGAAGTGACATCCACAACAGCAATTTTCAGCCATAGTGTTCCTGTTACAGTTCTAGCCAAATGGAACACAGCATGAATGTTCACTAACAAATGAAAATATTTCCCAGGGAGAGGCTGTTGGACAAGATGGTTAGATGTGTTATTTTTTTCCTGCCAGGATTAGTGTAACTGCTGATGAAGCGCCTGTTTCCTGTCATCGTTGGAAAAATCATTTCTCAAAATTTTCTCACTGCTAAACTATAAAATAGTTTCTGGTCAGAAGCCATCTGGCAAGGTAACTGAATTTCCAGTCTGCATCCGTAAAACAAGAAGACAGAATAATATATATATTTAAAATCCTATTATTTACATAATATGCTGTTTCAGACCAAAGAGAAGAGGGGGGCAAAGGATCATTAAAAAACAGGTGATAGTAACATGTCTGGCGCTGCTTGTGACTGTGCTTTTCTGGTACATGTAGTTCTTTCCCAGCACACCACACCTTAGAATATGGTATCCCTTACGTAATTGGCAATGATATTAAACTAATCACTGCTTTCAAGATAACAACCACACTGCAAATGAAAGCCTCCAATCTCAGCTCAGGTTGGCCCTGCCTGATTACACCATGAAGCAGATATCAGAGCAGGAAGAGGCAGGGGGGGATGTGGTTTTTTTCCATTCCCTTACTGGCTTACTCAGTTGTGCTATTTCTCAGCAGTTTCAGTAAATTCCTGTTGCCTCTTACAGTATGTTTGTAAGTATGGATAGGTGTTGCAAGAGCTCATCTTGGTTATCTGTTAATTTTGTAATAAAGCAAATAAAGAAACAACAAGTTGAAGGTGAAATTACAAAGTTGAAAAAAATGAAATGCAGCGTAGGGTAATGGTACTGGAAAAGCAGCCCATAAAACTCAATTTTTAAAAGCAACAATTACATTTTTTTTTTAAAAAAATGTTCGCTTTTGGTCTTTGCATAAGAAGCTGAGTGATTCTCATCTGATGACTCAGTGGTTGAACAAATGTCTCCCAGAGATTTCATAAAGTAATAAAACTAACAGAAAACTGCAAATTTATACACCTTCAGGCAGGGGTGAAATGCTCCTGGTTCTGACCGGATCTCGCAATCCGGTAGCAATCGCCGAACCACCCACGACACCCACCGCCCGGGTGTCACCTTGCACAGAAGGTGTTTTTTAACCTTCTGCGCATATGTAGAAGGTCTGCACATGGCGTGTGGACTTCCGAGCCGGTAAGGAAGGTAAGTAGATTTCACCCCTGCCCTCAGCCCTTGTATTTTGAGTCCAGAGGTTAAACTTTTAAACGTATTTCTTTAAAAAGCCACCGCACTATTAAATCAAAAATTAATGTACATTGATTAATTTTTTGAGAAGTGTTTATAAGGATGCAAACAGCCCATGTCTGGATTTTTAAGAGGTTTCATCTTTGAAAAGTCCTTAATGAAAATCATTAATCTTGGCATGAAGAGGGAATCTTATGGATAAAAACTACCTGCTGTTTAATAATAGCAAACAGCAGATTAAATAGACCATTTTCAGAATACACAGAAGTAAAAAAGTGGTTCAGAGTTCTGGTTGGCAATTAATATTATTTAACTATTTCTTGAATTATGTGAATGCAGTAATAAATATTAAAATAGATTTATAGATTATACCAAGTGGTAAAATGTTTAATTGTTTTATTGAAAGTTCTAAGAAAAATTCTTCAAATAAAGGACTGATTCTTTCGATAAAAGAGACAGAACCTGATCAGTGTAGCTGTTTCTTAGTACATGTGAATATTTTACTTCCTGCAATAACACAGCAGTATTATTTGCAATTTACAACATTTTGGTTTGCTATCTTAGCACTTCCTTATCAAGCAGCTGTTATTTGATTGTGATTTTGTTGCTCTCCTTTTTTTTAATTAAATTTGCATTTTAATATGTTACAGTGCATTGCATATTTGAGAGGTGATTTATATCTGTTCACGGTTACTTTCAGAACAAGCCCTGCTTCTGCAACTGATTTCATTTCCCCCCCTTAAAGGTACTTGTTCTTGTCTTAATACAAAACATGTATTTAATTAAGCCAGAATTTTGGATTAAATAGTTGAGGCTTAATAAAAATAACATCTTTGCCTTCAAATTGCTTAAATGATTTACATTCTCCCCTCCATAATAATATTATAATTAGATCACTTACTTCAAAAAGTGATAGCTGCATTGTCAGCATTTGAATATATTTCTGATGGAGGAGCAGAGGATTTTCACCTAAGCAAATTCTCAATTCAGCAGATTGTTGTTTCTGTTCTTTTTTTAAAAAAATCTATACAGCATGTTTCACTTCATAGCTCTAGCACTCCTTAAAGAGTTGAAATTTGTTAAATGTGCATTTGTTTTTCTCTTCCTTTTGAATTTAATGGAGAAAACCCATTGTAAGTGGAAATCTTTCCTCCTCATTCTGATGGCATCATTGGCTTCTGCAATTAACAGAAAATACCTGGATAGAGTGTTCTATGAGAAACTGAGTTGGAAAAACATCAGAGGATCCTTAAACCCAAAAGCTCCCATCCACTGCCTGTATTTCAAAATAGAATAGAATAGAACAGAGTTCTTTATTGGCCAAGTGTGATTGGACAGACAAGGAATTTGTCTTGGTGCATACTCTCTCAGAGTACATTTAAAAAAGATACATTCATCAAGAATCATAAGGTACAACACTTAATGATAGTCATAGGGAAACAGTCAATATAAATCTTAAGGATACCAGCGACAAGTTTACAGTCATAAGTGGGAGGAGATGGATGATAGGAACCATGAGAAGATTAATAGTAATGCAGACTAAGTAACTAGTTTGACAATGTTGAGAGAATTATTTGTTTAGCACTGATGGTGCTAGGTTGCTGCAAGTGCAAAGATACTGGGATTAATTCATCTTCAGAAGAAGCCAACTGCCTTGCTTTTCTGCATGAGCCATGTTTAATTGCTAGTTAAAAGTCATGCCTAAAACAGAAACACCTTATGGCTGAGCTCCTCTGAAGACAGATGATCCTTATCTTTATTCAAATGTGTTCGAGGGATAGGGTCTTCTAATATATGAGAGAACGGAAGGAGGGACAAATTTTGGCTCACCTGAAAATATTTGGGTGTAATTAATATGAAGTTCCCTGACTGACATTTTGCCAAATTCAGGACAGTTCCCTGACTTTTCCTAAGCCACCTGCATAACTTTAGCCTCTTATTAGTTCAGAAATGGACTGTACTTTTCCAAAAGGCAACTGGAAGCAGGGTCAAACAATCTGTTAGACCCAAACAAGAGCATTTGAAATTGTGCTACTATTTTGTGAGCACTTCTCAAACTGACTACCCTGGTACTGCCATGTTGGGCCTATTCTCTCACAATATAAAAAATTACTAACAGACCATCATTTGTAGTCCGTCCATCCTCCATTCCCTTTCAGTTTTTTTTCTGAACAGGTGAAATCTCCAAAGTTTTTTCCTAAGAGTGGCCCTGAGCTCCATTTGGGGACTGAAAATATTCTTGGATACAAGATTAGAGGATGATGTTATGTTTCACTTTTTTCAATTAAAAATTTAAAAGCCAGTTTTATTTATATATTTTAATTTTAAAAACTACAAAGGATGAAGACAGGTGAGGCAGGAAGACTGGAGGTACCTGGGATCATTATCTGAATCAAAATAAGTAATCTATTCCCAGTCAGAAGATTTGGTCTATTGATGCTAAAAGGGGTCTGGAACAGAAAAAAGAAGATGATGAAAATAAGAACACCTACAATGCTGTTTGGAAATCTTAAGGACATTGAGTTAGCACCATCATCCTAAGCTATTTGGGATCGAGAAGAGTTGGATGGAGGAGAATTGCAGTTTAGACTTGACAGAACGCAGCGAATGCCTCCTCATAATGAACAAGTTGAAATCTCATGCCTGAATGAATTACAACCTAGTGCACTAACAGCCAATGTTTCCGGTAGAATATCTGTCCTTTCTATTGAAGTAATCTTTGTTAGATTGGTTCAATTAACGGGTTTGTTGGCTATTTAAATTTTTTGGCTGTTTTAAATTTTTTAATTACAGTTGTCTACTATCTCTTCTCTCGTCTATTTTTTAGAATAGAATTTTTTATTGGTCAAGTATGATTGGACACACAAGAAATTTCTCTTGGTGCATATGCTCTTAGTGTACATAAAAGAAAAGATACATTCATCAAGAATCATAAGGTACAATGCTTAATGATAGTCATAGGGAAACAGTCAATATAAATCTTAAGGATACCAGCAACAAGGTTACAATCATACAATCATAAGTAGAAGGAAATGGGTGATGGGAACAATGAGAAGATTAATTGTAGTGCAGATTTAGTGAATAGTTTGACAGTGTTGAGGGAGTTTGTTTAGCAGAGTGATGGCGTTCAGGAAAAAACTGTTCTTGTGTTTAGTTGTTTTGTTTTGTTTTTTCTTTTCAAATTTATATACCGCCCTATCTCCCTAAGGACTCAGGGCGGTTCACAGGCAGTTAAAATACATATAAATACAGATTAAAAACAACAATTAAAAAACTTATTCTATTGCCAAATTTAAAAAACAATATAAATAATAAAAAAACCCTTAAAACCAATAACTTTAAAATCTAATCCAGTCCCGCGCAGATGAATAAGTGCGTTTTAAGCTCGCGACGAAAGGTTCGGAGGCCCGGAAGTTGACGAAGTCCTGGAGGGAGTTCGTTCCAGAGGGTGGGAGCCCCCACAGAGAAGGCCCTTCCCCTGGGTGTCGCCAGACGGCACTGCCTAGCTGACGGCACCCTGAGGAGTCCCTCTCTGTGAGAGCGCACAGGTCGGTGAGGGGTATTTTGTAGCAGTAGGCGGTCCCAGAATAGCCCGGCCCTATGCCATGGAGCGCTTTAAAGATTGTCACCAACACCTTGAAGCGCACCCGAAGGCCACAGGTAGCCAGTGCAGTCTGCGCAGGATAGGTAACACGGGAGCCACGAGGGCTCTATCACCCGCAGCCGCATTCTGACCAACTGAAGCCTCCGGATGCCCCTCAAGGGAGCCCCATGTAGAGAGCATTGCAGTAATCCAGGCGAGACGTCACGAGGGCGTGAGTGACCGTGCATAAGGCATCCCGGTTCAGAAAGGGCGAACTGGCGCACCAGGCGAACCTGGTGGAAAGCTCTCCTGGAGACGGCCGTCAAATGGTCTTCAAAAGACAGCCGCTCATCCAGGAGAACGCCCAGATTGCGCACCTTCCATCGGGCCAGTGACTCGCCTCAACAGTCAGCCGAGGACTCAGCTGACTGTACCGGGATGCCGCATCCACAGCCACTCAGTCTTGGAGGATTGAGCTTGAGCCTGTTTCTCCCCATCCAGACCCGACGGCTTCCAAACACCGGGACAGCACTTCGATAGCTTCATTGGGGTGGCCGGTGTGGAAAAGTACAGCTGGGTGTCATCAGCGTACAGCTGGTACCTCACACCAAGCCACTGATGATCTCACCCAGCGGCTTCATATAGATGTTGAACAGAAGGGCGAGAGAATCGACCCCGCGGCACCCCACAAGTGAGGCGCCCGGGCCGACCTCTGCCCCTGTCAACACTGCTCATGCACCGGTCGGAGAGATAGGAGGAGAACCACCGATAAACGGTGCCTCCCACTCCCAATCCCTCCAACCGGCGCAGCAGGATACCATGGTCGATGGTATCGAAAGCCGCTGAGAGGTCTAATAGGACCAGGGCAGAGGAACAACCCCTATCCCTGGCCCTCCAGAGATCATCCACCAACGCGACCAAAGCCGTCTCCGTGCTGTAGCCGGGCCGGAAACCGGACTGGAACGGGTCTAGATAGATGTTCTGGTGTGCAGTGCTCTATAGCGACATTTTGAGGGTAGGAATTGAAACCGTTTATGTCCAGGATGTGAGGGGTCTGTAAATATTTTCACAGCCCTCTTTTTGACTTGTGCAGTATACAGGTCCTCAGTGGAAGGCAGGTTGGTAGCAATTGTTTTGTCTGCAGTTCTAATTATCCTCTGAAGTCTTTGTCTGTCTTGTTGAGTTTCAGAACCAAACCAGTTTTAAACTAGTACTTACATTAGTATATTACTTTTTCTTTTCTTGAAAATTATAATATTTAGCTTTAAAATAAACAAGAAAAATGAGGGGGAGCACATGAATGAAACAAGGAACAACTAAATTATTCAAAAATGAGGAAATACACCAAGATTGGATACTCTTTATTTAACTTGTATAAATAATCTATTGTGAGAAATGAGAAACAGAACTTGTAATTAAGATTTCTGGGAGAAACAAAAACAAGAAGAAAACTCACAAAATGTAATAAAAAGGAGATGACAAAGTGGTCAAGGGTTCCTATCTTTTAAAAGGGAATAAGAATTTTCTGTAACCTATATACCAGTCAATCTGATACTGAAAATTGAGGATTAGGATAGTTGGTTTGGCAACAGTATGCATGAAAAGGGTTTTGGAATTCAGCTGACCACCAGCTGAATGAGTTAGCAATATAATGTGACCATTCAAAAGGCAAGTGCAATTTTAGGCTACATTAAAAACTAAACATTCAATAGTTAAAATGTTCTGCACTGGACATAATCACAGCTCAATTACTGCATCCAATTCTGGGTTCCATATTTAACAAAAGCTTTATAATAAACTGCGCTAGATGCAAAAATGGAATTGAAAATTAAGCATTACGAGGAGATATTGGGGGAAACTTGACAAGTTTATCCTAAAGATTACTATGTATGTGTGGGGCAGTGAAAGTGTAAGTTTCTGAATGGGAGTCACATAGTAAAAGAAGACTAAGGCATGTTCTGTTCTGCAAATCATGTAATAATGGTCAAGTTATAGGAAGGCAGATTCTAATTGAATGCTTTGAAAAGCAATGATGTTATTTGACAATAGAATCATTTGATGGTGAACTTCCTTTCCTTGGGTGAGACACCTTTTTGTCAGTGATGATTTAATTTGTTTTTGGAAGTTATGAAATTGTCCCCTTCCAGATCTATGATTCTGAGTCTTACTGATTTGAAGGGGAAATTCCTTTACTTGACTGCATATCAGACTACACTTTTGTAGGCAACTTTTTAAGAACAAATCCAATGAATTTGTTTATTGAATAAGTCACAATTACATATGGAACCAGCTTCTCCCCCATCACATCAGCCCATTCCACTCGATCAGACAGGGAAGGCAATGTTGCAGATTCCATCAGTCAAAGAATTTAGTGGAAGAATCTAGGAAGAGAACCTTCTCCGCTGCTGCCTCTTCATTATGGAACATCTCTCCCCCAGAGGTGTGGTGGGCTCCCACTCTCCTGGCCTTCCGTAAAGGGATCAAAACTTGGTCAGGGGTGGAATCCTGATTTGGATTGGATCGCCCGATCCGATAGCAATGGCAGCGGGTGGTTCGGAAAACCGGTAGCAAAAATCCCTGCCTCCTCCCCCATGCCCAGATGAGCTGCACGATCATCAGAGGTTTTTGGTTGTTGTTTTACTTTTAAAAGCATTTTTCTTTGGCCAGAAAAATACTTTTAAAAGTAAAAAAAAAGCCTCTGATGATTGTGCGGCTCAGCTGGGATCGTCAGAGGCTTTTAAAAGCATTTTTACCATCTCTTCGGCCAAAGAGGTTGTAGAAAAAATGCTTTTAAAAATAAAAAAAAAGTTGGCCACGCTCACCCAGTCATATTACCCCACCACCACCAAGCCATGCCCACAGAACCTGTAGTAATACATTTTACATTTCACCATTGAACTTGGTTCTGTGACTTTGCATGGGGGGAGGGGGACACAAAAGACCATGTAATCATAGCCCATCTTCAACCTTTATTAACCAACATTAAATGGCCATCTTGGAATTTTCAATTTCTTTGAAATTTTATAACCTTATAATTTAAAAATATTTATATGCTGTTTTATATGTCGACTATACCGTAGTCCTTGCTTGAGGGAGATGGGTGATCTAGAAATATGAAACATAAATAGTTAAATAGAGATAGATAGATAGATAGATAGATAGATAGATAGATAGATAGATAGATAGATAGATAGATAGATACGACTACATAACACAGTGGCTAGGTTCATGAAACATATTAAGCCAAAAATCACATAAATTGTACTATGACTTACTGTGAATCCAGCTTGTATTTCATATTGAGTCTATGTAATCCTTCTATAAAGTAACAGTAAACAAAATATATTGTTTCAATTATATTATAAAATATGCTCCATCATTTACTAAACTAGGCCCTGTACTCTCTCCTCAGCCAGCATCTGTCTTGAAGGAGCAAAAGTTGTTTACTGTTAAGTTACAAAGTCCTTCACTTCTGCTACTGAGCAGTAATTGTGAGGAGACTTTGCATAAACACATTGCTGAGAATCTCACAGCTTGATTAATCATGGCTTTGTGATTTTAGTAGCATTATATAATAATTTCCAGGATTGTAGTGCTGTAAATCTTGGATTAAAGAAGAAAGCTCAGTCTCTTCTTTCAAATTGTTTATGCAAAGTTTTAAGATACATTTATCCACAAAGGTTGGGCTCCTTCTATCATGGTCACCTATAAACAGCTTTGGGTATGGTCTAAAATAACCTTTCCTGTCTAATTAATACATAGGTTCTGACATCTTTCTTCCCCCACCCCACCTCCATTTTTTCCCCATTCCCCACCTTTGTTTTCTGGACAGACAAGTATTGCAGCTTTCCTTGGCAGCAGTAGTGAAACATCATCTCTTGGCTTTTTAGTTTTTTAAGCTCTTAATTATTGTTAAAAGCAATGAATGGTTATAACTCTTAATGACACATGAAATATTTTCTAGAAAGTTGCTATTAAAAGTACACACTCGCATACAAAGACCAGACATATTCAGTGGTGGGATTCAAATAATTTAACAAATACTTCTCTGCTCTAATGATTTCTTCCAAAAACCAGTTTGCCAAACTGCTCAGAAAGTTAACAACACTTCTCCTGAAGTGGTGCGAACTGGCTGAATCCCACCACTGGACATATTCACCCCAGTGCTTGTTATTCCAATAAGCAATATATTAGATATTCTATCTAGGGCTGTGAGATCTGGGCTTCAAAAACTGGACGATCACTAAATGACTGTAGGAAAATTAAGAAAACACTAGGTGGCAGCAAATAGATTTCCTTGCTGCCATCAACTAGTCCAGACTTTTTCAACCCAGATTTGGTAATTCTAAATATATGGAATAAATATTATATTTTTGTTTCATTTTATATGCTTCGTATTCTAGATTGTCTACTAAAATTGGATCTTATTGGTAATTGATTAGGAGATCAGGGAATACCAGGATGCAGACTCAAATAGGAATTTAAAAAAGAACATCCCAGAAAAAAGAGAACAGCAGACCACTTCATATTGTTCCATTGTTATAATTACTACTATGCTAAAGTATATAGCCTTATTATATAATTGTTTACTTTCACGGTGGCAGTCTCTCAGAAAATAAAAGTAATGTTTTCATCACATCCCCTATTAGTTATCCTTTACGTATCTCTGATTTACAATATATTTCTGCAGCTGTTTCCAGAAGTTTAAAAATCTCATTGCCCTATTGAAGTGAAGGAAGAAAGTAGGTAGGGAAGAGAGAGGTAGAAAAGGGGGAAAGGAGAGGAAGAAGAAAGGGGAAAGAGAGAGGGTTAGAAAGGGTGGAAGAGAAGAGTAGGGAAAGAGGAGAGGACGTAGAAAAGTGAAGGAGAGGAAGGATGAAGAAAGTAGAAGAAAGTAGAGAAGGGAGGAGGAAAGGTTTGTTAAGGAAGGAAGTGGTAGCTGGGCAGGTCCGAATAAGTAACAAATGAAAATTTAATGACTAATGTTGAATAAGAGACTGTATATTGAATAGGTTGTTGGAAAATGAAAATAAAACTTTAAAAATAAAAAAATAAAAAAAATCTCATTGCCCTATTTTTTACATTCTTTGACCTCCCCTCCCTCCCTTCTTTCATTCTGTGATAGGATTACCAGCTTTGCAACAGCCTCTTTGTGTTTTGTTACACACATTTTTGAGTTGTGCCTATTAAGCCGTTGTTTTTCCTGGAACTTAAAATTCCACTTAATTTTTTTCTGGTTCAATATTCAATGTGCAGAAACAAAGGCCTGAATTGGAATCAGTTTGAAAAATATTTTATTTCCAAGGCCAAAAATATTCAACAATTTCTGGGATGATATAACTTCTTTCTTTTAAGCCTCGTAATGCTTCATTGCTATCTGCAGTTTTTAGGCCACACCACTACTGTTGTCAGAATTTTATGCTTTCCTGCTGTTTGCATAAGCGTTGTGTTACAGGAAGACCATGTCTACCCCACTTAGCTGTAAAGGAAACTGATGTGAACTGTTGTTTTCAAAAAGCCCAGAATTAGCTAAACATAGCACCCATAACTCATATAAGGATGAAACAAAGAACCTTAAGATGATTCTCATAGACTTAACTTACCACTACTACAGAGAAAATAATGCATCTTCTGTTACAAAGGCACTTAACTCAACAGCTACCAAACACTTATGCAATTTAAAAATTTTAAGCAGCAATGTTTCAAGTTCGGTTAAATTATATACAGTAAAATATTGAATAAAGGTGTAAATTCACATGTACATACATCTCTTAACTTTTGCAATATTTAAATGTATTGTTTAGAAAATCTCATTGGAACAAACAATGGTTTACTTGGGAAACACAAGTTTAATAAATTATTATTATTATTATTATTATTATTATTATTATTATTATTATTACTATTATTATTATTAAATATTTACTTGGCAAGCATCAGAAATCTGAAGATTGATTTTGTGCACTTGGAATATTTTCTTCATCTGTGATATGAGAGAGGAGCATATTTTTTTCCTTTCATGCACAACTCAGTTAATAATAGTATCCTATATATAGCATGTTATTTTCCAGTTCTTTTGGGTGAAAATTGAAAATAAAATAAAAAGCAACAACCATTAAATCCTAGTGTAGAAAGGAAACCAAACCTTCCACCATTCAACATTTCCTCAATCTCTCTTTCTCTGACCTTTCAGCCAAATACTAGGCAAAAGATTAGAGATTATATTTCAACAGATATAGAATAGAATAGAATTTTTTATTGGCCAAGTGTGATTGGACACACAAGGAATATGCTCTCAGTATACATAAAAGAAAAGATACATTCATCAAGAATCATAAGGTACAACACTTAATGATAATCATAGGGTACAAATAAGCAGTCAGGAAACAATATCAATATAAATCATAAGGCTACAAGCAACAAAGTTACAGTCATACTGTTGTGGCTCAAGGCCCACCCCCCCGGGCCTGGCCCCCTGCCAGAGAGTGACTCAGAGAGTGAGGGGGAAGGGCCATCAGGGCTCCCCTTCGCAGGGCCGGCCTCTCTGGCTCAGCTCCAGGAGCCAGAGGCAGGCCAGTGGAGGAAGTAACGAGGCCTCTGTCTCCCCCGCCCAGGCAATGCTCCCAGACCCAGCTGTGGACAATCAGTCCCGGTTAGATCCCAGGTTTCGTAGACAAGAGAGGCGGGAAACAACAGACGAAGAGGTGGAGCAGGCTAGAAAGTGCTGAGTCACAGAGCCATACCCCACAGGGTATAAAAGCAGGAGGGGCTGCTCTACTACTTCGTGATGGAAAAATCAAACTGACTGGAGAAAACTTGAGCTGAACTATTTGACTGAGCATTTGACTTGGATTGCTGTTTTGTTCCTGACTTCCTGGTTTGCTCCGGTAACGAGCTTCTGACATGCCAGCATCCAGGAAGATAAAAAAAAACCTTGGCAGACTTTCGCTGGTTTGCTGCCAGAGTTGATAGCTGCCGTGGACTAAATTGCCAGCTAATTGAGTCATTTCACGTACCTCCTGGACTGAGGTGGGGGGACAGAACACATACAGTCATAGTCATTTAACCCCAAGGATGAAATTAGCAAAACACATTTTTTGAAATTAGCAAAAGGCACCAGTCTTCTCAAATAGAGGAAATCTCTTTAGGATGACAGTGACTTCCCCTTCCCACTGGAGATTTCCTCATTAACAAACAAAAGTCTCTTTATTCTGAGTTTATCACCACGATTTGTAATGCAAAGAATACAAGCAAGCTGCATAACCACTGATAACTCCCTTTCTTCTATCCGGCTAACTGCATTCTTCAAGAATTCTTAAAGGCTGAGCGTGTTTGCATAGTTTCAAGGAATAGAGACTTTTCTATTTAAAAAAAATATCTTGGAAAATTGACTAGTGGTCACCTTTGAAGCTGATCTACCTGTGTGAAATAAAACTTCTCTGCTTCAAGTGACTTCATACATTCTGCATTCTTTGGTGCTGGCTCGGAGCAGATCTGGTTTTTTTCTTCTTCTAACATTAGCTGTATACTGTGTGGGTAGGATTCAATCAAAAGTATTGTGTCTAGTGTTAAAAGTCATCCACAGAGGGCAGTACCAATCTGCAAGTAGCTCTGACCTGTTCTTTAGCATCTCTTCTTTCACTGCAGTTGAGACTTCACTGTAAGAAAAGGTGGTATTGCTATTGTTCATTAAATGGAAGCCTACAGTGAGTACTCATTGGTGCATTTTAAATAACAATGTACAAAGATTGAATTTTTCACTGCTGAAGTAGTCCCTCCAATTGAAATGTACTGCAGAATGCAGTTTATAATGGTGATTTTGTTGACCAGAGTAGTTCTATGTCAAAAGTTTTATCTTTTTATAATTAAGGCAGCAAACATACAAAATAATCCTCCCTCTTCCTAAGAGTTGAAATTCATCAACAGGTTCAACTTGCCATGTTATGAGAATGAAGGTGAGGAATTTCTTCATAGCATTGTGACAGCCATGGGTTTATCATTATGTCTTAGAAGCAAAGCATCAGTCCATGGAACATCATCACACATTGCTCCTTGAAGCACGAAGCTGAAGCCTGAAGATGACGAATGAGACTTCGTCGAAACGTTGCCAAGACATTTCCAATTTTACACGGGAGAAAACCCGAACAACCAAAGACCTACATACATACATACATATATACATATATACATATATACATATATATATACATATACATATACATATACATATACATATACATATACATATATATATATATATATATATATATATATATATATATATATATATATATATATTGAGGTTTTTGCGGGTGTATGTATGTAGGTCTTTGGTTATTCAGGTTTTCTCCCGCGTAAAATTAGAAGTGTTTTGGTGACGTTTCAAAGACGTTTCATTCGTCATCTTCAGGCTTCAGCTTTGTGGTTCTAGGAGCAATGTGTGATCGCAGCTGTTTCTTCCTTTTAACTGCTAGTGGGGGTTTAAACTGATTGGGTGGGAGCTTGGCTGTGCTCTGATTGGATGGGGTTTTTTTGTGCTCTGATTGGCTCGGGGTGTGTGTCCTGTTTGGGTGGGGGCTTGGTTGTGCTCAGATTAGTCTGAGTTGCAGGGGGATTTGAGCTGGTGAGCTGCATTGCTGTTGTTTGGCTTCATGTTTGTGGTTGTGCTGCATCTTCATGGTGGATGTCAGTCTGCTGCATGTATGGATTGGAGGGGTTTGAAATGCCTAATGTTGCAGCTGCAGTCTGGCTCCTGGTCCTTAGTTGTGCTTCATTATTGGTGTGGGTTTGAGTCTGCTTTCTGGGTGGATGTGTGGTGGTGACATCCTGTGTGGAACTTGTGAGTGTGGGTCTGGTGTCATTCCTCGTGTTAGGGATACGTTTGTCAATAAGGGCGGGTTTCCAAATGGCTGGTAATTCATGCTTTGTGGGCGTTTTTCTATCTTGATGGCTTCTCTGATTATTCTGTTGTTAAAGTGTTCAGTTTTGGCGATAGTTCTGGTCTTTTTAAAGTCAATATCATGTCCTGTGGCTTTAAGGTGTTGGACCAGGGAAGAAGTTGGTTCCTCTTTTTTGACTGAGTTCTTGTGTTCTTCAATGCGTGCACTTATTCTTCTGTTGGTTTGTCCAATGTATGTGGTGGGGCAGGCGGTGCATGGGATTTCATATACTCCTTGATTTTCTAACTCAATTTTGTCTTTGGGGTTTCTTAGGATGGTGGATATTTTTCAGTTTGTGCAGAATGCTGTCTTGATGTTGTGTTTGTGGAGGATCTTGCTGATTCTGTCTGTGGTGCCTTTTATATATGGGAGGAGGGCTGTGCCATTTTCTTGTTCTCTGCCTTGGATTTTAGTGGGGGTTTCTTTTTGGATTAGGTTGGTAATCTTATTTCTTTGGAATCCATTGGATGTAAGTATATATATATATAAATTAATATATATATATATATTATATATAAAATATAATATATATGTATAATTTAAACTAAAATGATGAAGATGGATACAATAATTTTTGTTATAGCTGTCTTTTTGTTACAGGATTAGTGCTCTCCTATTCAGATTTAGGTTAACTGTTGCCGAAACAAACTTTTATCTACTGTCTAATAGGATTGGAAAAAAAGTGGGATTTGGGTCATCCAGAAGGATGGCAGACGGCCATCCATGGACTTCTGCCATCTGGACAATCAGTACAATAAAAAGCCACAAAGGCTGCAGTCCAAAACACTGTAAAAAAGAAATCCAGTAGTACTTTTTGTGGGAAGTGATTGTGCAAGGATTGTTCTATGGAGGCTTTAAAAAGTGTCCATTAAGGAAGCATGTAATTGATATTTTGTTTTTTAAAAATACCATTAAAAGATCTATTAAAATATTATAGTTTCTTAACTTCCCCTTTGTTGTATTCTGATATACAATATTTATAAACATTTAAAATGTTCAGATATTTTTAATACAGGATTATTGGCACTCCCTAGCTGTATTGCTAACTGGCCGAGTATCTCAGCAGCTACGTATATTTGTTTGATGTTTCTATTGTTTTTATTGTTTTAAAATGTTTTTAGTATTTTGATTGTAATATATATTTTAGCATTTTAAGTTGCCCAGAATTATTGCGATGAAATTAAATGAATGAATGGCTCACCAGGGTTTTAGCAAGAATTTGTTGAATGTTTTTGTTGTTAAAAGCAAATATTTTAGCAAGTTGTTATTTATAGGTAATTCTCAAATTATAACCAAAATTGGAACTGGAACTTCCATTGCTAAATAATGTGACCATTAAAAGAGTTGCATCCTATTTTATCACCTTTTTTTCCCTATGGTTGTTAAGTAAATCATATTAAATAAATCCAGCCAGTTACTCTCTCAGCCCAATGCACCTCATAGGGTTGTTGTGGGGAAAATAAGAGGCTGATGGATTAGGTATGTTTACATTTGCTGAGGATTCTGGAAATTTAGTGCATGTTATCTGGAGAGTGAGGGAAATGGCAGTACAATAGAGCAGGGGTCTCCAACCTTGGCAACTATAAGCCTGGAGGACTCCAACTCCCAGAATTCCCCAGCCAGCTTTGCTGGCTGAGAATTCTGGGAGTTGAAGTCCTCAAACAAAGTGCCAGGTTGAGACAATAGAGTGTAATCAGTTTCATTTAGTACAAGTTTTAGAGACAGACTGGTTGATTTAGTGTGGAATACTAAGCTTTTGTAATTAAAGGATTGGTACGTGCCATCATTTTACATCTCCCCCTTCCCCTGCATTTGCACAGGATAGACAACTAGTTTTCACAATTTGTGAGCCCAGTCACCAATACAAATTTAAAGAAATTATTATAGCCTTCTTGGAACTAGAATAAATTTCCTCCAAGGACACTATTAAGGCTGCAATTTCATTTCTGATTTAATTAAATATTTATGCCTTCAATATATTCTTCAAATTAAATGGGGTCAGTTTGAAATAATGATTTTTGAACAGCTGTAGCACCAGAATATTAGCTTTAGCTTTATATGCTTGAGAACAGTGGTGGGTTTCACATACTCTTACCGCTGGTTTGCAGCCCGCATGTGCACCTTTCGCACATGCGCCCGGCCTCAAAAACATGGCTAAATAGGATGGCATTACGCCCGGGCAGGCTGGCCCACCCACAGTCACTGCTACCGGTTCACCCGAACCAGGCCGAACCATCTGAATACTACCTCTGCTTGAGGATGGAAATATATGATTTTGGGCCAAACACAAGGCAAAAATAGCACATCCAACATACAGTATATAGCTTTTAGCCATCAATTGTATAGCCATTTTTTAAATTGAAAAAAAGAAGACATACACATGGTTGAATCAGGATCTTGCTGCTTAAGAAATTATTGGATCTAATATTTCTCTTCTCATTTGACAAACTAAGAGCGATTAAATATCAATATTTTAAAATTCTTCCTTTGTATATGATTTATATCCTGACTTTATAGTATTTTGTGCCAGATTGTGTGCTGTACATAAACTTCGCTCTGTTTTCCCATCAATGCTGTGAGATGTGTAGGGCTGAAAGAGAATGGCCATAACCCATCTGATTTCTGTGCTTTAGGGTACTAGAGCTTACTGTATTTTTCAGACTATAAGACGCACCGGAGTATAAGATAAAGCAAGATTTCGAAGAAATAAACAAGAAAAAAAAGTTTTTGCCCATTTTTCGCAAAAACGGGATGCGCAGAAGGTTTGGGAGGCCTGCAATGCTCCTGGGGGCTGGGGAGTGCAAAAATGTGATGGGGGGGTTGGGAGGCCAAAAACGGGGCCGTTTTTCACAAAAATGGGTTGCACAGAGGGTTTGGGAGGACTGCAGAGCAGGGGTGAAATCCAGCAGGTTTTGGAGAACGGGTAGCGGAAATTTTGAGCAGTTTGGAGAACGTGTAGTGGAAATTTTGAGTAGTTCAGCAAACTGGCAGATACCACCTCTTGCTGGTCCCAGAGTGGTGTGGGAATGGAGATTTTGCAATATTCTTCCCCCAGGAGTGGGGAGGGAATGGGGATTTTACAGTATCCTTTTGCCAGGAGTGGGGTGAGAATGGAGATTTTGCAGTATCCTTCCCCTGGAGTGGGGTTGGAATGGAGATTTTGCAGTATTCTTCCCCTGCCATGCCCACCAAGTCACGGCCACCAAGCCACACCACCACCAAGCCATGCCCACAGAACTGGTAGTAAAAAAAATTGGATTTCATCACTGCTGCAAAGTGCTCCTGGTGGCTGGGGAGGACAAAAACATGACATGTGGAGGGTTTGGGAAGCCAAAAACGGAGGGCAAAAATGGAGGGCAAAAAGGCCCTGGTTTTGAAAAACAGACTTGTTTTTCGCAAAAACGGAATGTGAGGGACAGGGTTTTGGGAGGCCAAAAATGGCTGTATTCAGTGTATAAGACGCATCATCATTTTCCACCTCTTTTAGGGGGGAAAAAGTGTGTCTTATACTCTGAAAAGTATGATAATTTTCCAATTTCTAATTCGGCACTTTAACCACTATATAAAATTACACAAGTGTCAGCACATGCACAAACATGAAAAATGCATTTTTGACTGTGCACGGTACACATTTTTTGTACATATGTAGATGATCACTCATCTAGTGATAAATGTATAGTATTGTACAACTCAAAATTGGATTCAGAAAACAATTGTTACATAATCACAGGTCAGAATGTTGTGAGACTCAGTATGTTTTTAACCCATGGGAAATAATTAATTTAAAAACACAGAGATTAAGATCAGTCTTTAATATAACTTAAGGGCTTATTAGAAGCTGAATGGCTCTCTATCTAAAAATGAATCCTGCTATCTTATATTTTGTTTCAAAACTGTAATTTAGAATGATGTGGAAATACAAAGATGCTGCAAGAGTTCAGACCACAGGCTACTCCTTTCTCAACAAATGGTGTCATAAGTTCTAGAATGGCTGCATTTGACTAATAAAAAGAGACCAATGAAAATACTTGGCTTGTTCTTTCACAATGAAGAGAAAACTTGAAGGATTCCTGGAAAGATGAAATCCCACCACTTTCATAGAAATCCGGAATCTTTCACAGACTAACGTTCCAAATTTCCTGCAGGTTTTGAAAAGAAGGCTTGTTTTCTGGCAGATCAAAATGAGAAAGGGTCATTTTAAATTATCCAAACGGAAATTTAACCTGGATACAGAAGCAAGGGACATCATACTGGTAGCCTTATGACCATAATTTGAGTCCAGTTCTGTTAAGCAAGACATTTGAGTTTTGCTCATTTTACAACAATTCATGCCACAGTTGTTAAGTGAATCACTGTAGTGGCTAAGTTAGTAACAAGCTTGTTAAGTGAATTTGGCTTCCCCATTGACTTTGCTTGTCAGAAGGTCCCAAAAGGAGATCACCTGACCCCAGGACCCTGCAACCATCATACATACATGCCAAGTGCCCGAATTTTGTTCACGTGATTATGGGGATACTGCAACAGTCATAAAAGTGTAAAAAATGGCCATAAATCACTTTTTTCAGTGCCATTGTAACTTTGAATGGGTCACTAAAGAAAATGCTATAAGTCAAGGCTACCTGTACACTAGAGCAGGGGTCCCCAACCTTTCGGACCTCGGGAACCACTAAATTCATAATTTTAAATTCTGCAGACCACTAATATGATGTGCCTAATGAACAGCTGGTGGGCGTGGCTAGGTGGTCATGTGACTGGGTGGGAGTGGCCAACTCAAAATCACTCACGTCAAGGGTTGCCTTAACGGCCTCTACTTGCCTCTCCCCTCCCAGCCACTCCTCGCCTGCCCACCCAGGCTCCTTAGGGCCCCAACAGGAAGCAGCCACGATGAGAAAGTGTTGGCAAAACAGTTGGCTCAGTTCAAATTGGATCTGACGGAGAAGGAGGCTCAGCAGAAGCACCTCACTGAGGAGTACGAGCATACTTTCCAAACAGAGGGAAGACCTGCCAGAATGCAAAGTCAGATATCGGCGCCTGGAGGCTCAGCGGGCTGAGATGGTCAGCCAGTTCCAGGCCATGAAGCAGTCCCACTGGAACAAGACCCTCCAGCTCTTTGCCATCAGTGGCACTTCCCTCTAGCCTTCACCCAAAGCCCCACACCAGGAGGCTGAAGCAGACCCTAAGTTGCAATTTCTGCTCCCCTCCAACCCACAAATACCCCAAAGGGGGAGACACTGCAGCAACACAAACATTCATTGCACATATCCGGCCATAGTTTGAGGACCCCTGATTTACTGCAATATAAAAAGGAGGGCCAGGGACAGGGGTTGTTCCTCTGCCTTGGTCCTATTAGATCTCTCAGCGGCTTTTGATACCATCGACCATAGTATCCTGCTGCGCCGGTTGGAGGGATTGGGAGTGGGAGGTACCGTTTATCGGTGGTTCTCCTCCTATCTCTCCGACCGATTGCAGACGGTGTTGACAGGGGGGCAGAGGTCGTCCGCGAGGCGCCTCACTTGTGGGGTACCTCAGGGGTCGATTCTCTCGCCTACCCTGTTCAACATCTATATGAAGCCGCTGGGTGAGGTCATCAGTGGTTTCGGGGTGAGTTATCATCTGTACGCTGATGATACTCAGCTGTACTTTTCCACCCCGGACCACCCCAACGAAGCAGTCGAAGTGCTGTCCCGGTGCCTGGAAGCCGTACGGGTCTGGATGGGGAGAAACAGACTCAAGCTCAATCCCTCCAACACGGAGTGGCTGTGGATGCCGGCATCCCGGTACAGTCAGCAGCATCCGCAGCTGACTGTTGGGGGCGAGTTAGTGGCCCCAAAGGAGGTGGTTCGCAACTTGGGCGTCCTCCTGGACGGACGGCTGTCCTTTGATGAACATCTGGCAGCCGTCTTCAGGAGGGCCTTTTACCAAGTCCGCTTGGTCAGCCAGTTGCGTCCCTTCCTTGACCGGGATGTCTTATGCACAGTCACTCACGCTCTGGTTACGTCTCGGTTGGATTACTGCAATGCTCTCTACATGGGGCTGCTCTTGAGGTGCACCCGGAGGCTACAGTTAGTCCAGAATGAGGCTGCGCGAGTAGTAATGGGAGCCGCTCGTGGCTCCCACGTAACACCACTGCTCCGTAGTCTGCACTGGCTTCCTGTGGTCTTTCGGGTGCGCTTCAAGATTTTGGTTACCACCTTTAAAGCGCTCCATGGCTTAGGACCCGGGTACTTACGAGACCGCCTGTTACCCTATGCCTCCCACCGACCCGTACGCTCTCATAGAGAGGGTCTCCTCAGGGTGCCGTCCGCCAGTGTCGGCTGGCGGCCCCCAGGGGTAGGGCCTTCTCTGTGGAAGCATCGACACTCTGGAATGAACTCTCCCCTGGCCTACCTCAAGTGCCTGATCTTCGGACCTTCCGTGGTGAGCTAAAAACATACTTATTTACTCAAGCGGGACTGGCATAATAGTTTGATTTTAAATTGGGGTTTTATTAATATTCTTAAATATTTTAAATTTAAATTTAAATTATTAGCCGTTTTTGTAATTTTGCTATGTTTTAATTTGTTTTAATTGTATATATCTTGTATTTTATCTCTGGCTGTACACTGCCCTGAGTCCTTCGGGAGAAGGGCGGTATAAAAATTTTAATAATAATAATAATAATAATAATAATAATAATAATAATAATAATAATAATAATAAAAAAAAATGCAAATCATTTTTCTGCAGACCACCAAAATTTTCTCGAAGACTACCAGTTGGTGACCGCTGCACTAGAGTGAATGACAATCGCACTAATAAAAAAAAAAAGGTGAAGCAGAGGTTTCAGTTCCTTGCTTCGCTTAATATAGCCGACAGCCACACTGCTTCTGAAAACGTTATGTAAAACCATTTATTTGCGATGCCCTCAGAGGCAAGGACTGAACAGGACACGGTGGAGCTTAGTCCGAAAAACAGGCCCGGGACTGAAGCTACTTCAGCTTCAATTGCAACAACACATGAGCACACAATAGATTTAAACTTCATGTGAACCGCTCCAATCTTGATTGTAGAAAATATGACTTCAGTAACAGAGTTGTTAATGCCTGGAACACACTACCTGACTCTATGGTCTCTTCCCAAAATCCCCAAAGCTTTAACCAAAGACTATCTACTATTGACCTCACCCCATTCCTAAGAGGTCTGTAAGGGGCGTGCATAAGAGCACCAGCGTGCCTACCGTTCCTGTCCTAATATTCCCTTTGATTGTATCCAATTCGTATGGTTATTTCATGCTTATATTTATATATACTTTAGGGTTTGACAAATAAATAAATGAAAAATAAAAATAAATAAGCTGGATGAAGGACAGAACTGTGGAAACCCGAAGGATGGCCTATCAAAGCTCGGCAGGCCATCAGGTCTAGGGCGAGCTTTCCCGCTCGCCTTATCGGCCTCTGCCTGCTGTCTCAAAAGACACTTCGGCTTTTAAAGAGATTTTGGCCATTTCGCAGTAAAGCAGTCTAAGAAAATTTAAGCAGATATTCGCTTTGATGTCGTGCCGGGCGGATCGACAAGAGTCCCAGGGGTCTTCAAACTTGGCAGCTTTAAGAGTGGTGGACTTCAACTCCCAGAATTCTCCAGCATAGCAAAGCACAGTCTTAAAGCTGCCAAGTCTGAAGACCTCTGGAGCAAGGGTCTCCAACCTTAGCAACTTTAAGGCTTGTGGACTTCAACTCCCAGAGTTCCTCAGCCAGCTTTGCTGGCTGAGGAACTCTGGGAGTTAATCCTAGCTAAAGTTGCTAAGGTTGGAGACCCCTGCTCTGGAGAAGGTATTCGCAATAGAGCTCTATGGCTGTGAGAAAATGCACCCTCATATTCCAAAATCAACCTCGGCCGGAGCGACGCCGCCGCCATCAAAGCCTTCTGCCCTAACTCGGCTCACCAGCCTCTCCTTTCCCCCATCACGTGGGCTCCCATGATCCTCTCCATCTCTCCCTCGGCGCTCGGCTTCCTTCGCCTTGCCGCTCAGAGCGTGCGGAGCAAAGCTGGAGTTCCGCATTCGGCAGGTTCAGCCTGATTTAGGCGAGGGGCGCGGAACGGAGCGGGAGCAGCTGGGTTGAACCGAGGGGCCCTTGAGGGCGCGGCATCTTAGCAGAGCGGCGGGGCCGGGGCCGGGCTGGGCTCGCTGGCGGGCGACGGGGGCCCAAGGCTGGCGAAAGGGGAGGCCGAGCGGCCTGGGGGCTGCCTGTGGGCTGGCCGGCTCGACAGGGCCGCGGCGGCCGCACTCCCCCTCGCCCAGGGCTAGGATGCGCCTGCTCGTCCCCCGGCACCGGCAGGCAGTTCCCGGCCCGGCCCGCGGTTGAGATACCCTGAACGGCGGCGAGTAAGTACCTTCCCTCGGGGCGGCCGTGAGAGGGTAGGGTCGGACGGGACAGGCCGCTGGGGACGCGATTTAGCCCTGCCTGATAGGTCAGTGACCGCCATATCTCTCGGCGACCGCTGAGGCCTGCTAGGAAAGACGACGAGCGAAAATCCTTGCCAGAAGTGAGTAAATTGTGGTAGGTCGGAAGACCCGGTTGGCAGAGTTATCGTCGGTAGACGATCGGGTTCTCCCCCCCCCCCCCTTAATATGGTGTAATCTGCCTTGTTTTTCCTGTTCCCGGCGACTTATAAACTTGAATAAAGAGAGTGGATTTTTCCATTCTTCAAACTTGTTTGTCCCTTCCTGCTTCAATCGCTTGAGCGGATTCCTCAAGTCTTTTGCGTGTAAATTGCGGCAAACATTTCCGAAAACGTTCTCCTGTGGTGCGCATGAGGCAATTTGGTTGAGCTGAAACTCAGTTGAAGCTTTAACAAAAAAAATTATACCGAATTGGCAATTAGCGGCAGCGCTTCTCGCAGAGAAACACGGCATGTTTTCCCAGAAAATAAACATTTAAACGCACATTGTTTTTCTCATAGTACAGTAACTTTAGAATAGTTGCTGAATTTCTCAGTGATCTTATAGCAAACGATATGAGGTATCTTGTATGCCTTGTGGCATGCTATTGTTGCAATTATGCTCTTCCATCAATTTCCCACAGTGATTGTTATACCTAGAGCCAAAACAAAATTTTATTGGTGATTCCAAATAGTACTTAAAAATGCTGTTTTAGAGTAAGAAGTAGCTAGAGATTTTAGATTTAGTCCTGTGATGTGCTATATACTCATCTTGAGGCATTCCTCAATTAATTTGATATGAAAATAGTAATGGTTTGAAAATTTTCAGTTAAGTTGCTACTAAATTACTATATATGAATGGCTGCATTTATGTAAGATGCTAAGCTAAAATGTGGTTGGCTAGTATACTAGTTATATGTTGTTTGAACATTGTAGTTATGGTACAGAACATTGTATAATCTCAAGCAATCGAGCTAATTCAGTCAACTGGGTGAGACATAGCTCATTGCACATAGGTGATCTGAGTCTAAAAATGCAGATTTTTTTCATTAGTAAAATATATGTAGTGTAAAACTTAAGTTATTGGGATGACACTGAAGAGATTTTCAAGTCCACCTTCAACCATTAAAGTTTATTAGGTGACTATCAGTGAATCACTCTTAAACCCAATCTACCTCACAGCTTTGTTGTGAAAAAAAATGGAGGAAATACTATATTTATGCATGAATGAATAGTTGGGATATACATTTAACAAACAAAATGTTGTATAGTAGACCTTTTTGGAAGGTAATCAAGATGTAAATGTATCACTATGTAATTCAAACTTACATTCAAAGGCATATTGGGTTTGATGGGGATATTATATGCATGTATGTATATATACATATCTATAATATGTACACATGTCTATGGGGATTCTTAGTCAACCAGGTCATGGTTGTCGCCAAGGTGCTTTTTCAAGAGGTAGCTAGACTTACTGGTTTTTCTTTGAAGACGTTTTGCTTCTCATCTAAGAAGCTGAAGAGGATAATATGTGCATATGTATATAATATAGTATGCCATAATGCTACTAACAATTTAGTAGATAAATTTGTGGAAAATAAGGCTTAAATCCCCATTTAAAACTGCCATAATTTGCAGCCATTCTGGTATAATGAAGTATCTTCTACAAGTTAATGTATATTACATAGAAGTGATTTTTTTCTTTTTGACAAGATTTTCCTAATCATTTAGCTCCACTGAACAAACCTCCTCTCTGTTCACTGGCTTGTACTTATTCATTTGTTTACTTATAAAGAGAATTGCTCTAAACAAACATTTTATCTAGTCCAGTCTATCCATTGATAAAATAATTCAGTAAATAGCTTAAAAATTAACCATGATGCAACACTGACTGAAAACTATCTAGGTCGTTGTAACCTGAAATGTTGACTCTTCCTACTGTTAAGGTCATACCTTTGATATAGTTCTTTAGAATTAAATTCATGCTGTGATTTTCCATGTTTTAAATTATTGGAGAAGTGATACTAAGTAGCAGCAAAGCATGGTTTTATCCTGGTAACAGTTTACATTTAGACCAATTTTATAACACATAATTGATGCTGATGTGGCATTATACATAGCTTATATACAGGATGGAGAGGGTTTTAAGACAGTTTCCTGGACACTGATAAAAGTATTCTGCTGAAACATGTGTTATGGTTGTTTTTCGAAACTTGATACAGTGCCTTTAGTACAGCTGTTTTCCTTGAGCAGATATTGCTTGGGAATAAAAACCTGAGATTCGTTTCTTGGAGCCAGATTTGATTTCCTTGCTACTGTTTTTTTATTCAGTGAGTTAATATGCTATAGAGTCAAAATAAAGCTTTGGAATGGATATTAGCTTTTCAAAATACAATATTCTAGAAAAATATATATAAGGTGTTGCTACTTTTGCTTTGCATAAGAAGTGCTTTGCCACTGGTAACTGGCATCTGATTATTGCTGGGTATATAAAAAAGGACAGTCACCTCAGTATAGGCTAATTTTATATTGTATTATATACAAAAAGCTTGCATATATATATATATATATATATATATATATATATATATATATATATATATATATATATATATAATTTACATTTATATCCCGCCCTTCTCTGAAGGGCGGCTTACAGTGTGTAAGGCAATAGTCTCATATTTGTATATTTACAAAGTCAACTTATTGCCCCCCCAACAATCTGGGTCCTCATTTTACCTACCTTATAAAGGATGGAAGGCTGAGTCAACTTTGGGCCTGGTGGGACTAGAACCTGCAGTAATTGCAGGCAGCTGTGTTTTAATAACAGGCTTCTTACAGCCTGAGCCTGATCTTATTCATTATTAAAAGCCAGTAGTTATGGGGAAGAGATTCAAACTTTGCAATAGTTTGAACAAATAAATTAATAACCAATCTCCTAAAAGTCTAAACATATTTATGTTGTCAGAATTGGAATATAGTTTACTTGGCAAAATACTTGTCTTAAAGTATAAGCCTCTGTTAGACCTGATATTGATAGAGTGAAAAAAAGAGTTAACATTTTGTAGGACTATTATTAGAATACCTATAAAACAGTGGATTACTAACATGTAGGAAGTTGACTCTTCCTCTGCCCCTAGAGTTGGTGTTGTTTTGTTGTATGATACATTGTTATAGTCAAAATAGGATTCTAGTATTTAAAAATACTGGCAGTTACTAAGGGATATTTTTATTTTATATTAGGGCATTTTACGTGCAAAGTTAATGCAATCTAGAGATGACTCAAAATTGAAAATGCATTTAAGATAGTTAATATGAGTTAAATGCACATTTTTCAGAACTATCTTATAATACAGATAGCCCTCAAGTTACAACAGTTCATTTAATGATTGTTCAAAGTTACAAGCACTGAAGAAAGTGATTTTTGACCATTTTTCATACCTGCAACCTTGCAGCTTCCCATGGTAACATGATCAAAATTCAGATTCTTGGCAACCAAATCATATTTATGATGGTTGCCATGTCCTGGTGTCATGTTGTCATCTTTTGTGATCTTCTGACAAGCAAAATCTATGGGGAAGCCAGATTCACTTAAATGTGTTACTAAGTTAACAACTGCAGTGTTCCACTTAACAACTGTGGCAAGAAATGTCATAAAATAGGGCATGAAGCCACAGTAAGTTTGGGCTCAATTGTGGTCATAAGTTGAGGACTACCTGTAGCTGTTTTTTATTCCATTTTTTTTAATGAGTATACTTCTACTGGTCTGTGCAGCTGGCATAAGGAAGTGCTTGCACCATCGGCAACATTTTAAAGAGTTTAACGTTGCTGGGAGGTGAGATAGAAAAAAAATACATTACATGGTACAGTTAGCATAAACAGCATTGTGAGTGAATGTCTTTGTGTAAATAGGAAAGTTAGTTACAGAATGAGATTTTATTAACTTTGCAAATAAAAACATTGCAATTTATGAATTGACTATGTGCTATTTGTACAAATATCTGCATAAAGCATGGATTGTATAGTTGTGGATATGTCTATATCTTCAAAATTTTAAAAACGTGTTCATAAGTTGATTTTTTAAAAAAAAAATAGGTAGCTCTTGAAGAATCTTGCCTTATATAGTTGACTTTATTCTGGGAAAAGCCAAATAATTAAAAAATACTTTTTAACTATTAAAAAGGTTAATTTAAAGGCCCAATTAAATGATAATTTAAATATTAAATAAAATGAAGTTTTAGTATCCTAAGACAGGGGTCCCCACGCCTGGGCCACCATCCACTACCGGGCGGTGGTCTATTTGGAATTGGGATGCATGAGTGGCTGGCCAGAGCATGAGCATGTGCATGCGCAGCTCAACTTGCATGAGCAGCGGGCTGGTCATTCAGTTAATATAACCAAGATAACCTTTGCACTTATTTGGTGTACTGTTTAAAGACATCTGGCTAAAAAACAGAGACGTGAGTTCTGCCCTAGGCATAAATTCAGCTTTGTGATTGTTTCAGTAAGTAGGAAGAAAGCAGTGGCAAACCACTCTGAATATTGCCGAGAAAGCTGTGTGGATTTGTCCATGTAATTATCAGGAGTCAAGATTGACTTTATTTATCTGTCTATTTATTAAATTTGTTTGCTTCCCATCTTGCTGCAAGACTTAAAAACACAAATATATATACATATACAAATACACAACCACAGACGCATAACTTTAATTATGGGTAAAGTAGAATTTTGTGCATAATTATAGTAAAATTATGGTTAGATTTATAGATCACCTTCTTCCACTGTACCACTGTAATATTGACTTGGACTTTTCTAACCTTCTGAAGAAGGTGGATGAATATCCTAATTCAACTGGAATTTCCCTTTCCATAGAACAATCTGTTGCAACTAATTGCTCTGTTGAAATGATTCCAGAATAATAACTTTAGCTTATTTTCATGCTATTACTTCTAAGCAGATTTTATGGGATATATATCTAGAGAAATGAGATATAATTATAGTTGCTAATAGCAAATTTGGGGGAAATGAATGATGAGTGGGCTATTCTTACTTGGTGGTAAAAGATTTGTGATTTCTGTTCCTGCCAATGTGACATCTGGTTCTTTGTTTCCTCTAGGTATGGCCTCACAGCTGCAGGTGTTTTCACCTCCATCAGTATCTTCGAGTGCCTTTTGCAGTGCCAAGAAACTGAAAGTGGAACCCTCTAGCTGGGATGTTTCAGGACAAAGTAACAGTGGCGAGTATTACAGTCACAGCAAAAATCTGTCTGGTGCTCAAGGGCCAACAAGCTCTTCTCACCAGGTAGCAAACTTCAGTATCCCTGCTTATGACCAGAACCTCCTTCTCCCTGCTCCTTCAGTTGAGCACATTGTGGTTACAGCAGCAGACAGTACAGGCAGTGGTGGAACAACATCCTTTCAAAACAGCCAAGCCCTAACACACAGGGCTAACATTGCTTTACTGGAACCATATCAAAAATGTGGCTTAAAAAGGAAAAGTGAAGAAGTTGACAGCAACGGTAGTGTGCAAATAATTGAGGAACATCCACCTCTCATGCTGCAAAACAGACCTGCGGTGGGTGCTGCGGCCACTACCACCACTGTAACAAACAAAAGCAGTAATTCCAGTGGAGAAGGTGATTACCAGCTAGTCCAGCATGAAATCCTTTGTTCTATGACAAATAGCTATGAGGTCTTGGAGTTCTTGGGCCGAGGAACTTTTGGACAGGTGGCAAAATGCTGGAAGCGCAGCACAAAGGAAATTGTTGCTATCAAAATTTTGAAAAATCACCCTTCTTATGCCAGGCAAGGTCAAATTGAAGTGAGCATCCTCTCTCGACTGAGTAGTGAGAATGCTGATGAATATAACTTTGTCCGTTCATATGAGTGTTTTCAACACAAAAACCACACATGCCTGGTGTTTGAGATGCTGGAACAAAATTTGTATGACTTCTTAAAACAAAATAAGTTTAGCCCTCTGCCTCTGAAATACATTCGACCAATATTGCAACAAGTGGCCACTGCTTTGATGAAACTGAAGAGCTTAGGTCTAATACATGCTGACCTAAAGCCTGAAAACATCATGTTGGTGGATCCTGTGCGCCAGCCATATAGGGTCAAGGTCATAGACTTCGGCTCTGCTAGTCATGTCTCAAAAGCTGTGTGCTCCACTTATTTACAGTCACGATATTATAGGTAAGTCTCCATTTTCTATGTTCATGCCTTTTGTATCACAAATCTTGAATCAATAGAAAACTTTATAGATAAATAGATATAATTCAACTCCCTAGATTAAAGTGTGACCTGTTTTTTGTTTTTTTAATGAAATGCTTCTGTATCATGGAACAGCTTAAGTTAATTTGACTGATTGCATGCTCACTGTGTCAAAAAAAGGAAGAAAAAATTGACCTAAGTAATCCATCCCAGATATACCCAAAGTTATAGGAATTTCCTTCTGGTTCCTATTTGGTGTTTGGTCACTTCTTTGTTATGGTTTGAGGAACCTGAAAGATGGTTTTCCCATAACTTAAGCTCTCCAGAGAAAGGTCATCCTTTCATTCCTTCACTGGGCTAAATTTGATTATATGAACTAGACAGATGAGCTTATCTGTGGTAGTGCTGCGTCAGTAAAATGACCTCTTCATTTCAGTGCCAAGTTTAAACTTGCATTTTGCTTCATTTTTCAGTTCAGCAACATGTAAAACTTATTGACAGAGGGATTTTAACTTGTCAGACTAGATTATTTACTTTAGATGTGCATTTTTAATTATGGTAATTGTAGTAATAGTAATTTTATATCTGCTTTTGTGCTGTAACACATTTTGGTTTTCATGTCATCTGATGGCAAAAGAAAATAGTGATTTTTAAAAAATAATTTAGTTTTCTTGAACCCTTGATTTGAGTAGTCGCTTTAGAAACCATAGATTAACTGAATTTTACACAATCTGGTGTTTTAGATTGATTATTTATTTATTTATTGATTGATTGATTGATTGATTTATTTATTTATTTATTGATTTATTGATTTATTGCATTTGTATACCGTCCTTCTCCCGAAGGACTCAGGGCGGTTAACAGCCAATTTAAAAGCTACAATAAATACACATTAAAAACAGACTAAAAATTTATATAAATAGTGGCCAAAAATATTAAAAAACTAAATAATACAAAAAACTAAAACCCCATTTAAAATTACTGAATCAGGCTAGCCCAGCTCGATGGAATAAAAGAGTCTTCAGCTCACGGCGGAAGGTCCGAAGGTTGGGGAGGTCGGTGGGAGTTGCACAGGTCGGTGGGAGGCTGTTTGTGGCAGTAGGCGGTCCCGTAAATAGCCCGGTCCTAAGCCATGGAGCGCTTTAAAGGTGGTAACCAACACCTTGAATTGCACCCGAAAGACCACCGGAAGCCAGTGCAGCCCATGCAGGAGAGGTGTTATATGGGAGCCACGAGGTGCTCCCTCTATCACCCGCGCGGCCGCATTCTGGACCAGTTGGAGCTTCCGGGTGCTCTTCAAGGAGAGCCCCATGTAGAGAGCATTGCAGTAGTCCAGGCGAGATGTAACGAGGGCATGGGTGACTGTGCGCAGCGAAACCCAGTCCAGAAAGGGATGCAACTGGCGGATCAGGCGAACCTGATAAAAAGCCCCCCTGGCGACGGCCGTCAAATGATCTTCAAGAGACAGCCGTGCAACCAGGAGGACGCCTAAGTTGTGTACCCTCTCTGTGGGGGCCAACGACTCGCCCCCAACAGTCAGCAATGGAGTAAGCTGGCTGTACCGGGAAGCCGGCATCCATAGCCACTAGGTCTTCGAGGGATTGAGCTGAAGTCTGTTCCTCCCCATCCAGACCTGTATGGCTTCCAGACACCGGGACATGACATCAACGGCCTCGTTGGGATGGCCTGGGGTGGATATGTACAGCTGGGTGTCATCAGCGTACAGATGACATCGCACCCCAAAGCCACAGATCTCACCCAGCGGCTTCATATAGATGTTGAACAGAAGAGACAAGAGGACCGACCCCTGTGGCACCCCACATAGGAGGCGCCTCAGCGTCGACCTCTGCCCTCCTGCCAACAGCGTCTGCGACCGGTCGGAGAGATAGGAGGAGAACCACCGATAAACGGTGCCACCCACTCCCATCCCCCCGAGCCGTCGCAGCAGGATACCATGGTCGATGGTATTGAAAGCCGCCATTTATAACTGCCATCATCTAGTATAGCATGCAAGCTGGGAATTATGATAGTTACAATCTTAGTCATATAGAGAACATTAACATAGCGGATGCTAACAGGTATCTGAATTTTCATTGTTGAAATTGTAATATTTGCGCCAAGACATCATGAAAAGGTAATTGCAATAAGTAAATACTCAGTAGAATCCAATTTGTTTTATTCAGGAAAGCGATTATCCATTTTTTAAAAAAACTTTCCCTTTTTTTCTTTATATCCATTCACTTCATAATTGCTCATGAGTGCCCTTGATTTTGAAATAATGCTTTGTCAGCGTTCCATTTCAGGCCTTATCAGAAGATGCAGTTATCCTTTCCAACCTAATAATAGGAAATTGACCATACACAATATAAAATAAAAGATATCAAATTATGCTCTCCCTTCAATTGTGGGTGCTACAGTCTCAAATACTTTGGGTTAGTGAGCACATTATTAATATTTTCACAAAATGTCCCTGTGTCAGCTTGGCCAAACAAAACAAATGACAGAGAGAGAGAAACCTGGCAATACTTTCCACAGATGCCTCATCAAAGACTACCTTATGCCTAAAAAGTTGGGGGCTTTCTAAACAAGTCATTGGATTCCAGGCATTTTTTTAAAAGAGTTTGAGAGTCCTAACCATTCCTCTAGGTACAGTTAATCCTAGAAACAGAAACCTTGCTTTATGCTTGTTACTATTATTACTACTATTACTGTTATTAAAGTCAGGTAGGATTGATAATTTTAGAAGAGATTGTGGTCATAATCTATACATGAATTAAAATACTCATTTGTGTTTTAATTCTTGTGAAATTTGAGGTTGTCCTCAGAATTGCCTTTTTAATCAAGGAAAAATTTTCAGTTATAGTAGAATATTGTAAAGCCATAGTTCCAATTTAAATCTTAGTTTAGATCAGCTCCTTTTTTACCCTTGCTATTTATTGTTGGTATTGTTGACATCTTTTCCCCAAACCTATTTCCTTGTCTATGAAGTGAGAAGGTGGCCAAAAGGTAATGGGAGGTGGGCCCTGTATCTGTGTTTCCTTCTCTGGCCAAATTATAGATTTGTCAATCCTAGAATAATAAAAAGTGTGTTATATTTCTCCAATGTATTGGAGAAGACATTATGAAAGAGTGGTGAAGCGCTAGTAGAGTTGTTTCCTATTTATAACTACAGCTTCATAACGTGAGAAACAGCTGTTCTATGAAAGAGCAACTATGCAAGTATTAAGTCTATTGGATAAAAAGATTCCAGTATTAGTATTAGTATTAGACCAGCACAACTGATTGGAATGTGATTTTTGTTCCTGCAAGTATCTAATGCTTATATTTCTGTCTGTTATTGTAAAGCATGACACAGTTGAAAGTTTTTGGTAAAATGTTTTGTTAAAAAGTAGGATACAATGGGATACTTTCTCACTGTCCTAATATTCATGAAGACATTATAACATTTTTTCCCCTATCTTTGTTTTTAATTTATATAACTTGAAGTCAACACTAGACTGATAAGAAGTTACAGAAATATAAAACTGATCAATAATCAACAGAAACATATACTGCATCCCATATGCTGAGCAAATGTATTTAAATAATGTGTTTCTGTAGTCAATTCTTTCTTGGCATAGTTATGTTCCAAAATTGAAAATTTGGATTCTTTTTCAAATGATTAAAAATCTGCATATCACAGCAAGCACAATTGCTTAAAATTCTTTACTCAGTTTTTAAATAGATTTTATTAGAAAAATCTAATAATCTTATCTGAGCTTAATAAGAGGTTATTTCATTTTTTATTTTATGCTTTCTAATTTGTACCTATTATATATGCCCCCATTAAAAAAATATTAGTGCTTATTTGTTCCACTTAGATATTTAATATGTAGTTGAGAGTTTCCCAAGCTTTTTTATTGGAATAAGAATAGTTGTGACTGATCCTGTTAGTCATTGACAGGATGAAGTAATATGTTCTGGTACAGTCATTTTAGTCTTATTGGCTTGTCATCTCTCATATCTGCCTTACTGACATAGTTCCAAGAGTTTTGGATGAGTCTGTAGAAAACATATGAAAGTGATGCCATGACCTTCCTCTTGTAGTGCCTGGAGGCTGTTAGGGGCTGGATGGGGAGCAACAGGTTGAAACTAAACCCTGGTAAGACCAAGTGTCTCTGGGTTTGGGGTTCTTTAGCCCATGGAAAATTCCCACCTTTGGTCTTGGATGGGATGGCACTGCCCCAAACAGAACCTGTGCGTAATCTGGGGGTTCTTCTAGACTCGCGACTCCTGCTCAGAGCAGATGGCAGTCATGACCAGGAGAGTTTCTATGGGTTGTGCACCAATTATGCCCTTTCCTGGACCAACAATCCCTTCTCATGATCACTCATGCCCTAGTCACCTCCCATCTTGACCATTACAAAATGGGGCTTCCCCTGGAGAGCATCTGGAAGCTTCAGTTGGTGCAAAATGCAGGTTTTGTGCAGACCTTGATGTGCACATGTTTTACCTTTCCTGCGGTAACTGCATTGATTGCCAATTTGCTTCTGGGTGCAATTCAAGGTGCTGGTTGTCACCTTTAAAGCCCTTCACGGCTTGGGTCCAGGTTATCTGATGTATTGTCTCTTGCCGGTCACATCTACCCAACCCACTAGAGTGGAAAGGCAAGGCATGTTGCAGGTCCCATCCCCTAGGAGATACATCTGGTGGGACTCAGAAGAATGGCCTTCTCTGTGGTGGCTCCCTCTCTGGAAAATCATTCCCCCAGAGATTGGCCTCCATTCTAATACTCTTCCCGAAGGTGCTGAAGACATGGTTCTGCCAGTGGGCCTGGGAACCCAGAGAGGGATGGAGTCCATTAAATGGCTCATATAAATATGTGTTGTCGCTGGGATGTGGGTGGGGGTGTTTTATTATTTTAGTTTATCATTGTTATTTTTATATGGTGTTTTTATATTCATGTAAGTCAGCTTGAGTCACCATAGGCAGCAATATAAATTTTTAAAAATAAATACGTTCAAAAGAGGATAGTTTCTAATTTGTTAAACTTCCTTTGTAGTCACAGTATATAACAAATTTCTAAAGTAGACTGTAAATATTAGAAAAAAATCACTTCTGTTAAAAAATATAGGTATGATGTATTATTTGTACATATCTCTTAAGGACAGGAATTTACTGATACTCAATCTATTCTGTCACTAATACAGGTAGTCCTTGACTTACAACAGTTCATTTAGTGACTGTTTAAAGTTACAACATCACTGAAAAGGGTGACTTATGATGGTTTTTCACACTTTCAACCATTGTAGCATCCCCATGGTCACATGATTTACATTTGAATGCTTGACAGCTGACTCTCATTTATGACAGTTTATTTACTTTACTTACTCATTTATGCAGTGTCCAACAACCATGTTATTGATTTTACAACTGCAGTGATTCACTTAAAAATGTGAAAAGAAAAGTTGTAAAATGGGGCAAAATTCTCACTTAACAATATAAATTTTGGGCTCAGTTCTGTCCATAAGTTGACGACTACCTGTAGTTCTGCTCTTACACTTCCATCTTAAAGAAGTAATTTGCCTTGAGTTGCTCTAGACTTATTTCAGATTCCAAAATGCTAAGAATAGACATTGTACCAAAACAAACAAAAAGGACATGTTCTTCATTAATTTCTTCCTTCCCACCTTCCTTCGCTGGAGTGAAAAAGACACATTGGATGATTTTCCAGATTTTGTGAGCAGTTTTTAAGTTGACTTTGCATGCTGTAGGAAAAATTAAAGTTTGCTTTCATCTTACAAAAACTGAATTCCATTTGATGTGGATTTATACATTAATAATGACTTTTTCAATAAGCTACAGCTAAAAATCCTGGCTTAGTACAATAAGTGAGTATAGTTTTATAGAGAAGCTGTTTTACCTTGTATAACTGAACTTTTAAAAATGAGTAGCATGTTTCTTATCGCTTTGAATGTTGTTTATTTAAATAATCCATAGTTAAGATTAGTCACAATGTTCCCACATTGGACTTCACTAGCACAGTGATAATCAAAAATGGAATATTTTTTCATGATCTTAGTTCTGACTTTATTAGGGAAAAATAATTACAGAAAGTCTTTTACAGAGTTGGGGATAAGTGTCCTAGTGTTCCTCATTTGCTTCCATTAGCAACAAAAACATGGACAAGAGTTAAGGGATTATAAAAGCTATACGATTATTTGTTTGGAGAGTATAACTTTTACTGGTTATGTTTTTTTTAAAAAAGGCTAAATGGATACAATGTTCATTGTAGGACCACAATTCCAAGCCTTTATTTAGAAAAAAATTATGTATTGTATTAAATATTACCTTTTTATATTGAAAAAAATTGGTTGCAGGCAATTTTCTTATGCATAATAAGCTAAATTAATGTTGTAGAATCTTGTAGATTTCCCTTCTTGCTAAAATTCCAAAGCTCCCTATAGATATTTTTTAAAAAAAATACTTAACCAGCTATAGGTTTTGTAAATCCCTTTTATATAAACATTCTTTATCCCTCATTTAAGGACAGAGATATAATAAACTGCAGCGAGTTACCTAGACAAGAATGAGAGGAATTCAGTCTTTTCTTCCATAGCTTGAAAGGTCAAATTCAACTGGTCTGCAATTTTTTTGTTAGCATTTTGGATTGGTGCAGTACCATCAAATGTTACTTCTTTGGATTTTGTTATCCTGTGTTTGTAATATGTATTGTTCTGAAACATTTTGAATGATTCAATTATAGAGGCAAAAAAAGAGAGTAGGATATATCACTCTTCCATAGAAGCTGTATCTGTTAGGCTTTGTTGTTTCTTCTGTGTAAATTGAAAAGCAATTCTGTTAAGATGTGGCAGGGCTAGAAAGGCATCCCCTACTAGATATCTGCTTTTTTCATGAATTTACCATATATCAGAAAAAATTACCCAATATGAAACCATATTTACATGGTACCGTGAACCCACAAAATAGCCAGCCACATTTTAGCCTACTATGTTAATGCTTGTCAGTTTAAATTAGGCTAATTGAGAAAAATGTTAAGTTAATCACGGGTGAGCAGTTTACATCAAGAGAGCCATTGTATGATTTAGAAAAACTCTATTCTTTCATTTTTATTTAAGCATGTCTGAAAATGAAATGTACTCTTAAAGTTGTAAAATAGATTGTTTTGCATATGAAAAATTTTCTAAATTCTCACCAATGTTTTCCACCTTTGCAAATTTATCAGTTCTCATTGTCATATTTTAAAACAAATATACTGTACTAAAGTCGGCAGGAGTGATATTGTATAAAACGGGGATGGCCCTCTTACCATTATCCAAGCCAGTTGTGGCAGGTTACAGCTTTTGTAATGCCAGTTCACTAACATTTGGCGAACATTGAATTGTCAGGTTTAGGGATTGTATCATTCTCTAGTCAGTGAAATTGCTGGATTATAATATAAGACTAAGGAAAAGGAGCAGCTGAGATAAGATACCCTATAAATGAGGCAGAAATCAGTGGTTATGGCCTCTTGAAAGAGAGTTTATGGAAACTGGGCAGAGAAATAATGGAATTGAGAGAAATTGAATCCAATGCTTAACTACAACCCATATTTATAAGCATTTTTCCAAGCACCTAGCTCTTTTTATTGGTAGAAAATGTTGCTAATGATAAATAAACACTTAACAGATTTAACAGTGATTTATGTTCAAGTTGATGTTTCTCAGCTAGGCTATGCTTTTGCATTGGGTCTTAGATTAATTGAGTGATATCAGGTATAGTAAATTGTGTGCCAAATAGACCAGAACACTCTTTTGTTCTACAGTTTTTAAGGTTATGCTTCGTTTTATCATTTTATGTTGCTCCTAGTTATAAGTGCATAAAAAGTAAGGCTACAGTTATTACTATTTTCAGAAGTAATTTCAGATGAAGTCAGTACTTTGAAGGAGGCCTATATCACTTTACAGGCATAGGCTGATTTTGCTAGAAATTGTCTCTTCCAATTTAACAAGATGTAATCCATGGATACATATGTTTATGTCAGATGACTGTAACGGAATATCCTTGAATGCAAAATTGCTTCCAGTGGTATAGAAACTATGCGCATCAGTATTCCTACTTAAATAAGAAAATAAGAATTTGTAAATAACAGTATCAGTTTTGAAAAATCTCAGCTATTAATCTTTTGTAGCATAAGTATCCCAAACTTTTGTATCAATGTAAAGGTTAAAAATATTGGAATTCCTGATTGGCCAGAACCTAACTTTTTCAGAAGTTATATATTTTGCAGGTTGTCATAATACCTATTGTAGTTTCAAGGTCAAAGGATAATTTGCTATTTTTGTCAGAACCTTTATGCATTTTTTTGGGAAAAAATAATGGTTTGCTGTTGAAAAGTCTTCAGACTATACATGTAATAAATGACAATCTTTTAGTTGTCATTCAAGCCAGTGGGATTTGTGAATTCATTAGTAAATTCTGAATAATAAATAAAATATTACATATTTTGTAGAGCTCCTGAAATCATCTTGGGTTTGCCATTTTGTGAAGCAATTGATATGTGGTCACTGGGATGTGTGATAGCTGAGTTGTTTCTTGGCTGGCCTTTGTATCCAGGAGCTTCAGAATACGATCAAGTAAGTCTTTGCTGATATGCTGATGTTCAAACAATACTACTATGCTAGCAAATAAATTTCATTGAGTCCAATAGGATTTGGTTCCTCTTTTTTAAAGTCAATTTTATGTCCTCAGTGGCTTCTCTGATTATTCTGTTGTTAAAGTGTTCAGTTTTGGCGATAGTTCTGGTATTTTTAAAGTCAAATTTATGTCCTGTGGCTTTAAGATGTTGGACCAGCGAACATAAGAACTCAGTCAAAAAAGAGGAACCAACTTCTTCCCTGGTCCAACACCTTAAAGCCACAGGACATAAAATTGACTTTAAAAATACCAGAACTATCGCCAAAACTGAACACTTTAACAACAGAATAATCAGAGAAGCCATCGAGATAGAAAAATGCCCACACAGCATGAATAAACGAGATGATACCTCCTGCCTACCAGCCATTTGGAAACCCGCCCTTATCGACAAACGAGTCCCTAACATGAAGAATGACGCAAGACCCACACTCACGAGTGCCACACAGCATGTCACCACCACACATCCACGCGGAAAGCAGACCCAAACCCACACTGATGATGAAGCACGACCACAAACCAGAAGCCAGACCGCAGCTGCATCATTAGCCATTTCTAACCCCTCCAATCCATACATGCAGCAGACTGACACCCACTATGAAAATGTAGCACGACCACAAACGCAAAGCTAAACAACAGCAATGCAGCTCACCAGCTCAAATCCCCCTGCAACTCAGACTAACCTGAGCACAACCAAGCCCTCCCCAAACAGAACACACCCCATCCAATCAGAGCACAGCCAACCCCACCATCCAATCAGAGCACAGCAAAACCCCCAACCAATCAGAACACACCTCCACCCAATCAGAATACGGCCAAGCTCCCAACCCCACTAGCAGTTAAAAGGAAGAAACAGCTACAATCACACAATGAATATTTACACTCCAAAAGTTCACTAAAAAGGAAGGCCTTGGTTAGATACCTGTCTCCTTTTAACTACACTTTCACATGCACAGGTGGTCCTCAAGTTCTAACCTTTCATGCAGTGACTGTTCAAAATTGTGGTGGTGCTGAACAAGGTGACTTACGATGAGTCTTTAAAGTTCTGGCCCTGTGATCATTGCAATGAACCAATTGTGATCACCATAGCCACGTAATCATAATTTCCGATGTTCCGTTCTGGCTTTCTACAAGCTAAGTTAATGGGGAAATCAGTAGGAAATCTTGATCACATTAAGTCCTTAACCTAATGAACTGCATGGTCCACATTAAACTATGACAGTTCTGTGATTGCCAGAATTGCTGTTGCCAAGTAATGTGGTTACTTGCTATTGTGCTTTGTGATCACATTGCTTAGTGATAAAGTTCCTTGTCCCAATTGCTGTCATAACTGCTGGACTACTTATATCTATTTGCACCTCATTCCTTTTTAGATATAGATGTAAATATTTACATCTGTAAATATTAAAATATTTACATATTGTAAAATATGTAAATATTTAAATATTGTAAAATATGTAAATATTTTCTGTTATTTACAGCTATTCTAAATTAGTCTGAAATCTGCTTGATATATTTTACTTCCATTGCTATATGTACAAACAGAAGCAGTGGCGGGTTGCTCCCTGTTCGCCTTAGTTCGGGCGAACCAGTAGAGGTGGGAGGCTCCGCCCACCCGCCCAGTCATCAAAAATGTTCTGTGCATGTGCAGAAATGCCAGGCACTCACATGCTACAGATAGCAAACCGATAGTGCCAGGATTTGAAACCCACTACTGAACAGAAGGATATACTTTTCCTTTCCACAGGCATTTTATTGGTAAAATATCTCAAGTGAAGAAGTCTATAAATTATAATAAATTGATATAAAAAGGCCTGCACAACTTGTCGAAGGGAAAGGGTCACATTGATACCTTAATAATAATTATGGCCTACAGAGAAATACCTGGTATAGAATTGTAGCTTGAAGTGCTGGTGAGGCCCAGAGGTATTGGAAAATTCCACAGCATGTCTTTTGGAACAGAAAAAAACAGAAACAAACCAACCCACCTAAGTGGTAGCACATCCTTTCTGGTGATAGCAGTATTTGGCAGAAATGGGTTTATGAAGTTTTCAAAAAAAATTCTGCTGGGCCACATAAGACTTGGTCGGCCACATGCAGCCTGCTAGTCATATTTTGCGCAGGCCTAGTAATAGAAATAGTGTCTTAAACACGTAACTTTCCATAGGAAAGAATAGTAGTAATTTGTGTAAAAGAAAATGATGAATAATTTCCTGGTAAAAATCAATGTATTTAATTCTAAAACTCTCTGTGTTGAATGAATATGAAAAAGGATGACTCCAGGATGACTTTCAGATGTTAATGTAAATATCTTCAGTACCTCAAAATAGAATTTTTTTTTAAAGGCATGAAAAAATCTCATTCATGTATTAATGAATTGGCAAAGTTGAAACACAAGTTGAATAGTTTTTTGAGGAAAACTATTATGATTGAATATAAAATTGTATTGTGTTCCATATAGCTCATATATTAATAACAGTTGGAAAATTCTGTTCATGGTCCCATCAAAAGGTTTGTTTCATAGCAAAGACCGAAAGTTTTTCTCCATACAAGTAACCTAATTATGTAATTCTCTCTGAGGGGAGTAAAACTTCCCCATAAAAAGCATTTGTAGGATACTAGTTGCCTAAGAAAAAAACAACTTATTTTGTAACATACTATGTTTAAAGTACTTGTGTCATTATTGTTTTTGAATTGATAATTTATTGTAATGTGTTTTATTCAATTATTGAATTTAAGCTTGCTTTTATTCTTCTATATACCACTCCATACTCCTTTGGGTGATTAAAAATAAAATTACTATTACTATATGTTAATATTAATAATTGTTAGTTGAGAACATCAATATTATTTTTCTGTTGCAGATTCGTTACATTTCACAAACACAAGGACTACCAGCAGAGTATCTTTTGAGTGCGGGAACGAAAACAAGCAGGTTTTTTAATAGAGATCCAAACTTGGGATACCCTTTGTGGAGACTAAAGGTTTTTTTCTTTTAATTTCTTTTTTTCTTTAGAAGGCTTGTTTTTTATTAGTACCACTTACTTTTAAGATATATCTTGTTCCATTTTTATTTTTAAAATAATAACTAAGTTAAATCAATTAAAAAAAATAAATATAAACTAATAAGAAAACTACTAGCAAGTGATATTGCATACAATAGCATTTTGTCCAGGGAAACAGCATCTGAACATAAGGAGTAGAATGTTTATTAATTTGCTAATAATTGAATGGAATGTATAACTGCAACCCTATTAAGTAAAGAAGTCCTAAATAGTGACTGACTGCATATATAATATACCACAATGTGATTTAATTTTGATTTAGGATTATATATAAACCTATCCTTATGGGATCAGTGGATTAGTCATAAATGTGAGCTACTGTAGTTTGTCCAAGAAATATGTGAATATAAATCTGGCCATTAGCTATAAAGTATCCCCTCCAAAACTGTAATTTTATGTACTAAACCAGGAAACCATTGGTGGAAAATGATGAGTGATAACAAAGGCTGAAAAAAAAAGATAGGCTAGCCACAGTGAGATTCTTTACAATTGTCTCTAAGAAAATGCTTCTACTGTGCATTTTTCCAGTAAAGCAAGACCTATAAATAAAAATATTTTAATTACTGTTGTGAATAGTTGATGCAAAAAGGTGTTCTGAATTGGACCTTGTTTTTTAAAAAATTTACAACAGACATGTCTGTAGAAAACATATTTGTATCATGAAAAAATTATCAATAAAATAGTTTCTGTAAGATTTAAGGCAATCTGAATTGATTTTGAAGAGAATTGTAAAGTTCAAATGTCTTAGGCCATTTTCTGTAAACACACATTGTATTTTACTAATTATTTCTGTCCTGATTATAAAGCTGTTTTCCTGATTTAAAACACTGTTTAGATCTAAGCGCTTCAGAAATTCTCTGAAACCTGCAGTGTTGCAGGCTGACCTACTTTTGCTTTTATTGTACTAAAATGTTAAATCTTGATATAATTTTTTGTAACTTCCATTTTATTTGACAGACTCCAGAAGAACATGAGTTGGAGACAGGAATAAAATCAAAGGAAGCTCGGAAATACATTTTTAACTGTTTGGACGACATGGCACAAGTAAGCTGCCAATAAAAAATTGCCTTTGAAAAGTACAGGTATTCTAATCTAGAGAAGTACTAATTTACAGTTGTTTTACATAGAAGCTAATTGTGTTCCCTTTCTATTATCCCCCATGGGGCTATACAAGTGGTCTCTCTCGTATACCTGGGGATAATTCTTAGTAATTTAGCAATTATAAGTAAATGATTTTAGGAAAACCACTTAACATCTGTAGACTTGTCTTGAACATACACTTTAAATGAAAGGGCAATATTTATTTTATTTATATTTATTTTAAGTTAAACATTTGTTAAAAACAAACCAAGAGAAAATGGGAGTAAACTAGAACTACATTCCTCAAGAATTTAAAAGATTTATGTATTCTTTATTTTTCCTGCTATAAAATGTATAAGTTGAACAAAAATCTAAACAATTTAAAAAACTTTTCCACAAGGTAAATATGTCTACAGACTTGGAGGGAACAGATATGTTGGCAGAGAAGGCTGACCGAAGAGAATATATAGATTTGTTGAAGAAAATGTTGACAATTGATGCAGATAAGAGAATTACTCCGCTGAAGACCTTGAACCATCCATTTGTGACAATGAATCATCTTCTGGATTTTCCACATAGCAACCAGTAAGTTTGTGGCCCAGATAAATGATACTATTAATTCATTCAGCTTTGTAACCTGCTTCATGTTTTTGGACAAGTAAACAAACAAGTAACAATAAGTATTATCTTTAGATAATTTCAGAAAGTGTTTAAATTAAATAAAAAAGTGGATTCACTAAAATAAATTCCTAAACAATAGTTTTACTATGATACTATTCATAGACTTCTAGAAATCTTGTTATAATAGCAAATTACTTCCTTTTTAAATCTTGGCTTTCCACTACCATCTATTGATTTCTCATAAACAGGTTTCTCTAAAGAAAAGAGAGAAACCTGGTAGTAATACATAATTTGCTAGAAATATTTTGTTAGCATATGAGTATAATTTGGAATAGGGAATATTTGGATTTGTTTGTACTGTGGAATTGTGATGGAGAAGAATAGCAGTTATAGTTACTTAGGCAAATAACAAATTAGATTTCAGAAAGGGCCCAAGTAACTTAAAAGGGTTTGATGACTATTAATTCAGAGGCATTTTATTTTTAATGATCAGACATAGTCTGTATGGTGTTATTAGCTAAATTGCTTCCTATTCTCTTTTAGTGTGAAATCCTGTTTTCAGAATATGGAAATTTGTAAACGAAGAGTTAATATGTATGACACTGTTAATCAAATAAAAAGCCCATTCACGACACATGTTGCACCAAATACAAGCACAAACCTCACTATGAGTTTCAACAACCAGCTGAGTACTGTGCATCATCAGGTAAATCAGTTCCTTTTTGTTTCTTTTGATGAACAAAATCAAAACAAAACTTTTTATCATTTCCTGAAATGATTCTTCCTAGTAATTGATTGTTTTTAGTACAGTAGCTTCAGTGAATTTCATTTGTCATTAGCCCAGTATTTGGTAGACATAGCATTTGTTCCAAACATCTATCTTGAGTGCCTATGAGTTCTAGATCCCCTTCAGGACGAGGGAATCTGATGAGTTAAGATTGATTAAGAAAGTGATTGACATCTGCAGATGGTTTTCATCTTGTTTTTATTCGTTTAATATATATGTTAAATATTACAGTTTCTAGTTCTAATGATATATTATCTTGTTTTTCAGGCTAGTGTTTTGGCTTCCAATTCTACAGCTGCAGCTACTCTTTCTCTAGCAAATTCAGATGTTTCACTGTTGAATTATCAGTCTGCTCTCTATCCATCCTCTGCAGCACCAGTTGCTGGTGTGGCACAACAGAGTGTTTCCTTACAGCCTGGAACAACCCAAATTTGCACTCAAACAGACCCATTTCAACAAACATTCATTGTATGTCCTCCTGCCTTTCCAAGTAAGTGTGTTTTTATCCTGTCATACTATTTCTAAATATCCATTACACCATAATTGTAATAAGGTTTTAAAAAGATACAAAAAAGTGCTGTCTCTTTATGCATTAAAATCTACATTTTCTTACTTTCTGAAATAAAAACAAATTATGTGAAAGAAATACCCAGGCAACCCAAGTTGATCTTGGGGTTTCTAGGACAAAATCCAATTTTGTAATATAGAAAGTTAGCATCTTAAGTATGGTAGTTAGGTATGATATATATTTCATAATAGAAGGAAGCAGCATGGTTCACTTAATGACTATTTCAAAAAACGTTTTCTTGACTGCTTCATAACTGTCTTACAAACAGTATCTCCAACTTTTTTTGATCCTGTGGCATACTGGGTGTAGATTACTAGCTTCTAGGGTGGTTGAAAGTTTTTCAGTACTGATAATTATGACCATAACCTGCATCTTTTTTATGCATCATCTTTGGAAAGTAAGCTCTGAAACATATTTGGGTAGTTATTTGTGATCTTTATTTCATCCAGCTGGTCTTCAGGCAACCACAAAGCATTCTGGGTTCCCTGTAAGGATGGACAATGCTGTTCCAATTGTGCCACAAGCGCCAGCAGCTCAACCCCTGCAGATCCAGTCCGGAGTTCTCACACAGGTAAAAGTGGGGATGGGGGTGAGTAAAACAAAGTGTCATGGATATGTTTGGATAAAATATGTGCTGTATTCTCAACTGAAATTGAGAACCAGAAATTCCTAAGCCTTTTAAAAATCATTAGTAGTATATTAAGGAAAAAAATAATAAAATAGTTCTTTATCTAATGATTTCTTTGCTTTAAAGGTTTGGCCTTTGCAAATGGACTTTATTGTCCGGGACAAAAATTTTAGGCAATTTTCATTTACAGATACAGATCTACCATTGTGCCTAAAACAGAATATATTAACAGCTGTTATTCTGGAAGAAGGTACATTTAATTGGCTTTAATTGCTTGCCCTAAAATTACAATTAATATAAGATTTAGTAGCAAGCAGAAAAAAGATATTGTCTATCACTATTGGTTCAATTAAATTACTCTTTCCCACCAACTTTCCCATTCACTTTAGGAGTGCTTTTTGCATTTGTTCTGTTTCTTGATGCTGAGAAAACAACAGGTTACACATAATAACAAAGTTTTAGACTTACTACTTTGATAATATTAGTTTTCGGTCTGCTATAAAAACAAAGGAGTCTGCTCTCGGAAGCCTTTGTTGTTGTTGTTATTATATGTTCATTGTTAAAATGGGAGGTTTGTTCCGGAACAGAAGATTTTGAAATAAGTTACATACATTACTTCTTAACTTAATTGTATTATCTTTGCAATGCAGCTTTGGTCACATTATTGTAAACTCCATTTAGGTCAGGCATGAAAGACAGCAACTTACCCATTTTTATTTGCATTGCAGAAGGCATTTGGAAGCACTTAGGCTAGCATAATACAAATCCAATATTGTATTCAATATGAATACAACAAATTTTTCCTTCTTTTCTAGGTTTTAAGATTTTTGTGGTGAAATATAATATAATTTTACCGACAGAGCAATTGAATTGCTCAATTTTTAAGAGGAAATCAATAGGAATTTTTATATTAAAATACAAAATGCTGTTTTAACAACTGAATGCTTTCAGTATGCCATTTTAGGAATTATTTCTGTTTCCAAGCCTGCACTGTGTTTTATACCACCCCCCATTAATTTTTGTTTTAAATACACTAAACACAAAAGGCTTGTTCATGGATATGAAGAAATACTTGTTATCAGTACATACAAGTTGGAAGAAAAGCATATTGATTTTCAGTGGATACCTATGAATTCTGCAAATCACTCAAAAGCGCCCTTAGTATCCTTGGGGGAAGCCTTTCTGGCCCTGTTGCCTTAGTACATTTGTTTCACTCACTGCCTAATCTACATTTCAGGGAAGCTGTACACCACTAATGGTAGCAACTCTTCATCCTCAAGTAGCCACCATCACGCCGCAGTATGCGGTACCCTTTACTCTGAACTGCGCAGCCGGCCGGCCGGCGCTAGTAGAACAGACGGCTGCAGTACTGGTAATTGCCTCCCTTGATTGTGTTCACTAACGGAGTTTTTGTTTTAACTTAGACTTGCAGAGGGCATGGAAGCATGTGCCATCTTGTGGCTGTGTTCTTGCTACATCTTAATGTCTTGTTGTTTTTCCTCCCCAACATTGCTGAAGCACTGTCTGACTCTGATGTTTAGTGTTGCTCTGTAAAGAATCCAGATTCATTGACTGTTGTTCTTTGCTAGCTAGATTGCTGATCAAGCTCTTCTCCTAGTTTGGAAAGAGCAGTAATGTACTTCTTCTTTTCTGTACTCTTTATCTTTTTTTATTTTGCTGATTGAAAACAATAGTAATGGTCCTTAGATTGATTCAGCCATTAATACCTGGGTAGCCATGTCTTGACAAATTTAGGGTTTTTATTTTTTTTTTAGTTTCTTTGCACGTACAGATGTGTTAAGCACAGGAAATCTCTAATATCATTAAATCCTTTATTGATTTATGGCTTTAACAACCCAGATTAACCTATATGAAACAGTTAGCAGCAACCCAAATCTCTCTGGCCTCTCATTACCCCTGACCAGTATGCATCATCCTTAAATAGATGCTGCAACCCACCCGTGCTTTTAGTTCCTTTTACATGTCTTGGTTGAGATTAAAGGTGAGCTCTTCCTATATAAGCTATACCTTAGAGTAGTTCTTTAATTCTCTAGTGTGGTTTTAAAAAAAAAAGTACTGTGCACACTTCTCAAATTTTTCTTTCTCATTCTGGATTTCTCTGATTGGAATTCATGCTTTGTAAATCCCACAAAACAATCAATTAGAAACCCCAGAATCAGATCAGTGAAAAACATGGAAACATTGCAGTGCACTTGAAATGGTGATGTCCTCACATGTCTTGCCAAGCACACTTCTATTTGTTGCATACTCATTGTCTTATGTTACTTTAAAGTGATAATTCGCGAGCATCTTTCTCTTCCAGTGGAGAGAAAAGGGGCATTGTTGGCTTTAGTCAGAACAAGTCTCACCAAGATGAGTAACTGGTCCCTCTGACATTGCTACTGTTGCTCCAAGGAATGCCACATGGGTAGGCAAGATAGATTTTTTTAAAAAAATCTAAGTGCATGTGTTGAAAAGATCACTACAAATTTTGTAGTTGTCCATTCTGATTCTATTATTCAATTCTAACTAAATTTCATAATTGAAACATATGGAGTACATCTAATAGAACTTAAATGTTTGATTATTTACTATCAAAGACTATTTTGGATTTTTCAACCAATAGGCTAAACTTGTCCCTCTTTGGATTTACTGCTAGTAGCTTGAGACCAGAATGCTGTATACTCTGCACTTAAAATTCATTGGAACGGAAAATTAAAATCTGAAACTAGCATAAATTAATACAGATTAAGATCTCTTGCCTCACAGGAAAAGGAAAGCACTATGGAAGGCACAGGCCATTTGAACTTCTTTTCTATTTGTGTCTCCTCTATCTTTTGAGATTTCTTAAGACATAGCTATGTTTTCAAACAATTTGCAGCTTTAAGGATTAAAAACTGGACTTTAATAAATCCCTAGATGACATATATGAAATTAGAATCTGCAAAGCATTCAGAACTGAAACATTTCAAGCTTGAAACAGTTGTTTGGGGTTCAAATGAAATGCATCAACCTCAGTAAAAATGTTCCAACTTTGTTTTGACCAGTCTGGAATCATTTTTTAGTTTGGAACTGAGCTGCTTTGAACTTAAATACTGTACTTATAGAATGGTCAGAACAGTGTGGGGACACTGAAAAGTGGAAGCATTATGTTTGAGCTCGAAACAAGATTGAAATGTTTTGAGTTTGAAATGTTTTCTGCACTTCTACTTGGAATACTAATTGCTGTGCTTCTGTGATACGATGACACAAAATATATCTTCTAGACTAAATCCACTTAATCTTATCTGAATCCTACCTTTCTCTCCATGGATTTTGGCTTCTAGGCTTTTGCCTGAAATGCTCACCTTTAGTGCTTTCAACACTTCTCCCTTTTGCCGCTTCATCTAAGTTTACGTTAGCCATTTGCTAAGCTTTGCATATTTTTGTCCCTCCTCTGTCAAAACAGTTCGTCGCTTGGAAAGCCCGATTTCTGCCTTCTGGTGGGGACATTAGATCTCGCACTGTATTAAACTCTCTGCTTTGTCTTGTGCAGGTGTTGGCTTTTGGAAAGAGGCATGGTGTGACTTAACATTATTCTCTTTTTTTTTAATTATTCCGCTTATGTTGGCAGAGGGGTTAGCAGTTCTCTGCTTGAAAGCTGCTTGTTTGGAACCAGTGTTTGGAATAAGAGAATTTGTTACTTGCAGAAATATGTCATTTAAAATTGCATTTGTAATGTTTTTAAACTGTATTGCAGTTTGAACTGTGTGGAATATGATTATAAGAATTGGATTCTGGAAGTATTTTAATAATAATAATAATAATAATAATAATAATTATTATTATTATTATTATTATTATTATTATTATTATTATTATTATTATTATTATTATTATTATTATTATTATTATTTAATTTTTATACTGCCCTTCTCCTGAAGGACTCAGGGCGGTTAACAGCCAGATAAAATAACAATCACATACAACACAATAAAACCAAAATTTAAAAACTTATTCAATTTAGCTATAATTTAAATAAAATACAAACATCGTAAAACCCCAATTAAAATCCTATTAAAACCCATTTTATTGCAGAACTTTTTCTTGTAAATACAATTTACACTGTAAACAGATTTATTATAACTACGGTAGGATCTGAAAGCAAACACAAAAACTAGTTGATCCTCCATAGGAGTACATGTTCTATATAAAGCAACGGAAGAACTTCTTTTATTAAAAACTGATGTGCATTCTTCATGCCCTGGAGAGCAAGAGTTAGCTATATTCTACAACATTGCTCCTATAGAATTACAAAAATAATTAGATTAAATAAATAGATTGCTTAATAATCCTTACAAAAAGTATGTGCTTAATCTGTCAAAGTAGGAAGAGAGATAGTTGAACCTCAGCTATCAGATATGAGCTCCTATCCAGTGAGAAATTGTTATAGTACTTCCTTTATAATTCAGAGCCTTTATAGTTATATAATGTCTACTTAAAATATTTAAGACTGCAGATGGCCCAGCAATTTTATTATTCTTATCTTAATGGCTCAACAGTAACTATCTCATTCAAGATCAGTGATCCTAAATTTGTGGATTTCATCTGATTTATGCACATTTGGCTATATATAAAACTTGCAATTTTCATAAAGTACGTGCTTTTCAAAGGGAAGAAAATATTACCAATTACTCCTGATTCTATGTGGAGGAACCACATAAAATATAGTTTAAATTACTTTCAAATTTTGGAATTTCAACATAATGAATAAGCCAAAAAACATTGTTCCCCAAATATTTGAACACAGCCCTTCATTTTAAAATTATATTGCCTTCTACTTCAGTCATGCACCAACCAATTTTCTACTAGTGAGCATGCTGAAAGTTACCAAAACATGTATTCAGCAGCTGTTGTAGGCTGCTATCTGCAGACTACTATATTAAGTTAGTGGTGAAGAGATATTCATATTCTTTCAAAGAGCTAGTTTCACATGGAAATGTTTGTATGAGAATTAGCTTTCAGAACAAATATATTATCTCCAAACTTAGCCTAAAATTTTGCTGCTTTTCCTTAAGTCTCAATCTCTCATTCCATATTTGAAGAATCATCTTCAAAGCCACCCCAAATTGCAGTCTTTTCTGCCTAGCTGTTTAAGTGCTAAATATATTTTCTGCAACACTGTATGAATATAAATCTCTTATACAGTTGATCTTATGAGATATACAACAAGCAGAGTGAGAGGAAACATTTTTATTAGTATTTTTTTCATTTCCATTTGTAAAATTATTTGCAAAAATGCAGTCTCGTGTCTTTATCTCTGCAAGTTAACAATATCTCATTTCTTTTACGTTAAACAACTTATTTTTTTTAAAGTTTTTTTAAAAAAAGCTAATTTTAATAAATCTTTTGTTTTTCTTTTTGTTGTTTTGCAGCAGGCCTGGCCTGGAGGGACCCAACAGATACTTTTGCCTTCTACCTGGCAACAACTTCCAGGGGTTGCATTGCACAATTCTGTCCAGCCTACAGCTGTGATTCCTGAATCAATTGGAAGTAACCAGCAACTGGCTGATTGGAGGTGAGTCTTCAACCAAGCAGAAATATAAGTAGTACATAATATGAAAAAGTGCAGAAATGATGCAGTGTTTTCAGACTATATTTTTTAGAATAGATGATCAGATGTGTAATAGTAAATAAAAAAATTTTTTTTCTCTAACTAATATGTACTTTTTATGTCCCTTTGAGAGACAGGAGAGTAAAGGAAAGACATGTAGAAAAATGATTGAATAGTCAGGAAATGTGTGGATAGAGATAATTTCTGTAAAGGCTTATAAAAGGTGGAAAGAGATATTTTGGGCATTCTCAAGATATGCCATCATGTAATCTTAAATTACAGGTTTTTTCTGGAAAATAATGTACAGTTAGTGTCTGAAGTTTTAATAGTAAGGAAACAATACTGTGATACAGTCATATTTTCTGTTCAAAGAGACATAGATCAAGCAAAACTTATCGCAGTGTACATAAAATAATTATAGATTCTTCCCATTTCAGAATTCTAATTGGATACTGCGCTCTAAGAGTTCTGGTCTTCTAGTGTATATGTGTATGTGTGAATAGATATGCTTTCAAGTCAATATTGACTCCTGGTACCTGCCTGGTTAAGTCCCTACAATTTTCTTGCCAGTGTTTTTTAGAATTGGTTTGCCCTTCCTAGGGCTGAGAGAAAATGGCTGGCCCAAGGTCGCTTAATTTGCTTTGTGCCTAACGTGGAACTAAAACTCACAGTTTTCCAGTTTCTAGCCTGATGCCTTAACTATTATAACAAGCAGGTTCTGTATTCTGGAATGCATAAATAATACTTGGAAACTTTTGTGTTATTTTCTTTCCTTTAGAAGTGCTCATTCACATGGAAATCAGTATAGCACTATTATGCAGCAGCCATCTTTGTTGACCAATCATGTGACTCTGGCTACAACCCAACCTTTGAATGTTGGAGTGGCTCATGTTGTAAGACAGCAGCAAAGTAATGTGGTACCAGCAAAGAAGAATAAACACCCATCTCATAGTGCCACTAAGTAAGTAAATTATTTGTCCCGATTCTGAATAGGAATCGGCAGACTGTATTTTTCATATACATACATTTTCTAGGCATTTTTAGTATAATAATACTATGCTTATAGCAGATCAAATCCTCAAGCACATTCAAACCCAGACAGTTATAAGAACTTTCTTGTGCACTAATATTAATTTAGCACCTATAGGTATTTCTGTATTGTTAAGTAATAAAAATATATAATTGCTAAGGAAGAGTAGAGATTAAACATTTGATTACAGAGTCTGGAACAAGCACTGATAGCAGAATCTGAACCTCTAAATGACATATTTTTCTCCTGGATTTTACATGATTATTTGAGCTGGAAAAAGCTCAGAGCCATTCAAAATATTTAAGCTTTGTTTATGCCTTTGGTGGATGAATTTATCATCAATTATACACTTATCTTTCCCATAGGCCTGCATCTACTTTGGAGGCGATTCCATCTCAAGTCTACTCTCTAATTGGAAGCAGCCCTCTGCGTGCCACATCTTCTTCCTCCAATGCTCTCCTTCCAGTGCAAGAGCAGCATCAGCCCATTGTTATTCCAGATACCCCCAGTCCTCCTGTTAGTGTAATCACCATCCGAAGTGACACTGATGAAGAGGAAGACAACAAATACAAACCTGGAAGGTAGGGGCTTAAGTTTCTTTCAATTCATTAATGCATTACAATGAGAAAGAGAGAGTCATGAAGCTAAAAAGAAAAAGAGCCTGTAGTTAAATGGTTGATTTTTCAGGTGCAAGGAAGATTCAAGGGTCAGTCTCTGACATCTTTAGATGCAATTAAAGGTGTTTGCATTGATAACTCTGGTCTAGATTGATCAATGGGAAGGTGCCACATTGATAATTATGGCCTATATTAATCAATAGAGTTGAAGGTGTCTGCACTAATAATTCTGATCTAGACTGAACAATAGATTGATGGGATATAATACCCTTTAATAATGTTGTATGTAAATTGTTAAAGCTAATGTAATGTAAATCTCATCTTATACAATGATACAGAGCTGTTGGATAAGTACATCTTTTCTGAAACTGAGGGGATTCTTCATAGGTTATACAACTAATAACTTTCATATCTTTAATTTATGATCTGTGCTAGAAATATTAATTTTGGACTAGCTCAAAACTATTCTCCATCATTTAAAAAGTTGCAGGCCTTGTTAGGGCCGCGGTGTGGCTCAGGCTGTAAGAAGCCTGTTATTAAAACACAGCTGCCTGCAATTACTGCAGGCTCGAGTCCCACCAGGTCCAAGGTTGACTCAGCCTTCCATCCTTTATAAGGTAGGTAAAATGAGGACCCAGATTGTTGGGGGGGGCAATAAGTTGACTTTGTAAATATACAAATAGAATGAGACTATTGCCTTACACACTGTAAGCTGCCCTGAGTCTTCGGAGAAGGGCGGGATATAAATGTAAATAAATAAAAAAAAGAGCCAGTCTACTTTAAAGGATAGTTATGATAATGAAATAAGATAGATTTCATATATCCTACTCAAAGCATTTAGAAAAGCAATGGGATGCAAATATATTTAGTACAGTTTTGATTTAAGAATAATGCAGGAGTTGCAGTTGTATTTTAAAGTATTGTAATAAGGCAATATTAAGATAAATAAGATAACTAATAAGGAGTTATTGTTTTCTCATAGCTTGGGCATGAAACAGAGATCCAATGTCATCAGCTACGTTACTGTTAATGATTCCCCTGATTCAGATTCTTCCCTGAATAGCCCTTATGCATCAGATGCACTTTCCACACTCAGGAGCTCTGGTGGTGCGCTGGAGCCAAGTAGAGGGGCGGCTGAAAGCTCCACCTCCCGTACCATTATTGTGCCTCTGAAAACACAGCTTAGTGACTGTACTGTAGCCACCCAGGCCTCAGGTAAGCTTCATTGCCTATAAACTGCATTGGTCTATAATGTGGAACTTATTTTTTTCCTCCCATTTTTATTAGCTTGTACTGAAAAAATGTATGTGTGTTTTCTGTTAGTGTTTGCATAGCTTCCATAACCAATATATAAAAGAGTAATTGTCAGGAGTAGTACATGGGCATTTCAATTATGATGCCTCTTACACATAAGGAAAAGGTTGTTTGAGTATAAATTCATTTTAAAAAGATTCTTTATGATGGATACGTTCAGAGTAATATAAATGTAATCCATTAAAAGTAACAAATGTATTAATGATCAAACCTAATGTGTTGCAAACTAATTTTTTCTCTTCAAATGTAAGAAGTATGTATATGTGTGCAATCCTGTATTTTTATTAATACTTTATTAAGTATTCAGGACTACCTTAGTTCTATATAATATAAAATCATATAAAATGGAAAAGCAGAGATGTACTCAAGTTTCTATCAGGCACAAATAACCAGGACATTTGTCAAACTACAGAAGAGTTTATTATTGCTATCTATAAACAAGAATCTAGTCAACTAATGGTCAAAGCTAGATTGTCGCTAAATAAGGGTCAACAGAATTCATGGGGCTGGACTTGGATTTCTTTTTGCGATACAATGACTCCTAACTGGTGACATGTTTCATTCCACCTTCCACTTCAGCCTGCTTTCTATAGTTTCTTCTAATTCAATATAATCATTTTACCAAATCAATTTTTTTAAAAAAATATGTAGCAAGAGTCACAAGATAGCAGTTGTTTAAAAATCAAACCAATAAAACAGTGAAAAGTCTCTTCTTGGTGTGCTTAATTATCACTCCAAGAAGAAAGATGTTAGAAATAGACCCAAAAGTCTGTGAATGCTTTTTAAAGCAGTTCTTTAAACAGATTATTTTAAGAACAGATTTTCAAACCTTATAGCTCTTCCTTTTTAAGTACCTTCTTAATTCAGACAGCAAGGAGATAAGTTGGTGGATAATTTTGATAGTTTTTCATGCAAAGACTAAGTTTCTTTTTTCTAGGAGTGGGGCAAATATTTTGGGGCTGCTTTTTGCTATTTTGATATAGGTAGTCCTCAACTTACAAAAGTTCATTTAGTGAACATTCAAAGTTTCAACAGCACTGGGAAGAAAAACCACTTAAGACTGTTGTTCACCCTTTCATAGTCACATGATCAAAATTTGATCATTTGGCAACTACTGATATTTATAATGATTGCAGTGTTCCGGGATCATGTGATCACTGTTTGCAACCTTCTTACAAGCAAAATTAATGGAGAAGCCAGATTCACTTAAAAACTATGTCACTAACTTAACAACTGCAGTGATTCACTTAACAACAAGAAAAGTCGTAAAATGGGGCAAAACTCATTTAACGACCATTTCGCTTAAAAATTGAAATTTTGGACTCAATTCTAACCATACATTGACTACCTGTATTAGGCATTTTTTTTAAAATGCAGGTTTTAATTATTTGGGCATGTAATAATATGAAGGAAATTCGGTGACACATCTGGTGAGTTAATATGATCTCCTTACACACTAACAAAAAGTCAAGTCCATTTTAAAATGTTATGTTCCAAAATTTGATATGTTAGGTTTCTTCAGAAAGTTCATAGGGTATGTCCAAAGTCTAGCACATTTAGTAGAAATCTAGAACATTTGACCTTGATTTAAAACTCTTCCTAAAGCTTGCCTCTTTTCATCTCAAAGCTCCATCTATTTGTCTGCTCATTGCTTCAAGAGGGCATGTACCTTCCTCAGAATTTTGCCCTTCCCCTTTGGCAATATTTTGATATAGTTATCCTCAAAGAGATTTGGACTTCGTTCAGGGAGCTTTCCTTTTGAAATATTTGAAGAATTATTTACTTTTGCACTGTATTAAAGAGGGGGATTCTTTATGGAATAAACTTGATGGTTTTTATTGTAGGAGTCTTTAGTCTGAGCAAGATCAAGCCAATGGCATCTGTAAGTGGGCAAACATCAGGATGTTGTATCACACCAACTGGATATCGGCAACATCGGGTAGTGACAAATGGTGTACAACCACTCAACCTTAGCCAGGTATGTAAAATTATTTTGCCTTCTATATCCTGCTGCAGTGTTCACATAGTAGCAGTTGGCAATGCAGTATAGTAAAGGAACAGTTAAAAAGGAAATACCAAAAAGAGAATTTTTGAATGATAAGAAATTTCAAAGAGCAATCGTACTAAATTTGCATTCAGTAGTGGATTTCTCTTTCTACTTCATAAATTATGGATTTGGATAGCACCATAAGGACCATGTAATTTAATCTTTTGCATTGTGCAAGAAAACCTATTAAGCCATCCCCGTGCCTCTTTTTTGGAATAACATTAGGATAATCAGGATTTCTAACTATTTTGGGTTCATGAGTATGGCACCTGGCACCTAGTACTAGTCTTAATGATGAAAAGCAATACATTATGTGTTGCAATTTGCACAATAATATTTGTGGCCCAATACTGAGTGCAAGTTTGTTCATCAAGAGGTTTGTGTTGTGAGGAAGTTGTGGCTTCGGAGTCTTTTTCTGCAGGAGGGGTTTTCTGGAACGCTGACACCACACACATTTCATCAAACACCCCCCCCCCCGACTATGTGCATTGCTACAATTTTAAATTTTAGAATTTTAAAAAAACAGTCAGTGCAGAATTGTTATGGGAATCTGTCTAGCACCCAAAGTTGCTTTGAAATGAGGTGTATAGCAAACAAACAAATAAACGTGATCAACCAAATTTCATTCCAGAATTGAGTGCAAGGTAAAGATAGGATATGAGCCCAAATGCTAAACTTTATATTTATCTCTGCAATGCACAACCCAAAGTGCTATTTCCCCACATAAATAAACTAAAAAAGCATGGTACCCTCTCCCAACTACATTAATGTTCTCCCTCCTTCTGAAAAACCAAAGAGGCCGACTATTCCTCCTCACCAAGAATCATAGATTGCTCTCTGATATATAAACAAGGAAAGGAAATATAAGGTACAGAATATTTCCTTTACTACGCAGATGTAGATGTTAATTTTTCTAAAAATTTAAAAGTAAAGAGAGCTAGGGGTAGATAGCTGTCTGGAAGGTTGTTTAGGGAGTTGCAGTATCTACTATATTGTAAGTTCCAGAAGGTAGATTCTCTTTGGGTGGAAAAAGTTCTTTTCATCTGATACCTATCAGGAAAATTGTTTTGCTTTCCTCCACTTCCTATTAGACATTTTTTTTTGTATAATAGTGTTCTGGATGTTTTCTCTCTAAGCCTGTTCCTTGCTTTTATAGAACCAGCAAGCAACTGTACTGGCCTCTCAAGAGAGAAGTGGAAATCCAGCTCCTCGCAGACAGCAGGCCTATGTTGCTCCCCTGCCAACAACAATTGCTCAGGCTCCGTATACATTCCAGCATAGCAGCCCAGTCCACCCTCACTTGGCAGCGGCCACAGCAAGCCAGCCTCACATGTACACCTATGCGCCTACTACTGCTGCCACCTTGGGCTCCACCAATTCAATTGCTCATCTCTTTTCCCCTCAGGGCTCCTCCAGGCATACCACATACACAACCCATCCAAGCACTCTTGTGCACCAGGTCCCAGTCAGTGTGGGGCCCAGCTTGTTAACCTCTGCCAACATAGCGCCTGCTCAGTATCAACATCAATTTGCTGCCCAGTCCTACATTGGTGCTTCTAGAGGATCTGCAATTTACACTGGATACCCACTAAGCCCTACCAAGATTAATCAGTATTCTTACTTATAATTTGGGGGCAGAAACTGTCTTGAAGTCATGAACGATCATAGAGGTGAAGGGATCTGCAGTAGGTTTTGCAGTATTCTAACAGTTCCACAACAGGAACCTCTGTGGAATCCAAGGAAAATAATGGGGAATCACCCCTTTGTTGACAATTCTGCTTATGCTCTCCAGAATCAGGTGGTACTGTTGGTGGAACCCTGCTCTTCAGGGGAAACATAGGTGATGACTGGGTAGAATCTTTTGAATCAAATTCTCATTTAATTTTTATTCATGCTTTAAAGACAAACAACTAAGGCCTGAACCCCATTTATTTAAAGCTGTTATGTTAATCAGAAGGGAAAAGCAAATCAGTGACTTTTTTTTTTTAAAAAAGCTGTTCTTTAAAAAATGTATTAGAATTAAATAGTACTTGTTTAAATTATTTTAGCAGCTTGCACAAACTCATATTGCCACTAAAATGCACATTTAACTCTAGGTTGCTAGGGCTGTTTTATAAACTTGAGTTAGTATTTTAATTTTGTAATTCATATTCTTGAAAGGCAAGAGCTGAATTCTACGAAAGCAGTTATTTCTTCTCTTAGCTTCTCTTATTTATGTACATAGACATATGTATATTGCTTTTCAATTCCCTGATTTTAATTATTTCTGTTGAAGGATAGTGTAGCATTTTTGTATACAGCTTTCTTTTAAATCACAGATTATTTTTAATGTGTGAATTTTCAAAATGAAAATGAGAGGTTGTTTTTTTCCAGAAACAATTGCAGAAAGATGAATTTGCTTTCTGTTGTGAGATCACAGTCTGTAATGTTAATATATCTGCATTGTCCAGAAGCTCTTGCACTTAGCTGAACATACTTAGGGTTGCATTACTGTTTCAGGGCAGAAGCCACTGGGAAGTATTTCCTATAAGGTTCACTAAAGTGAATATATGTGCAGTTTCTGGAGAGTTTTATCTGAGATTTAGGCCATTAGAATTACATTCTTTCAGTTTAAAAATAACATTAAATGGAAGGGTCTCTTGCCCATCTTGTCTTTCTTTGCCTGGTTCATTTAGCTGAAGAATCCAAAATTCACCTTAACATCAACTTACTTAAATGTAAACTTTTTATACTTCCGCTGGCACCTCCTTCTAGGAATTTGTTGGCAGGAAACATTAAAGCGCTCTTATTAAGACTTGTATACAATACATGCATGTAGGAATTGCAAAAACATGACACAAAATTGCAGATTTTAAATGTTTATTACTGAATTTAAAACTATTTTAGAAGTTTTGTAATGGTGATGTTTTAATATTTTACAGAAAATGAAATATGTACATATTGATTAGAATTAAATACAACAAGCAAAATTTCCTGCTAATCCCAAATGTTCTGTCTTTGTAATCAAAATGTGTAGTGATTATACTTGAACTCTGTACTTAAGTGTTTGTCTAACTCTTAAATGTTTCTGGGGATGAAATTGATATATTCCTTTGTATTTAAACCAAAATGAGTTGTTAATACATGTTGGAATGTATGTGAAATAATGCAATCGCCTAGAGCTCATCACTGTAGCACTGAGAGAGAAAGAGAGAAAAGGAAAAAAAAAGCTGCATGAGAGACAAGGATATCTTCTGATTTGTTTTGCACAGGTATGTGTGACTGGTGTGTAACCCCCTCTCCCCCAATATTGTAGTGCCTTAAATGATTATGTAGTGTGACTAGAGTTTACAGTGAGCTTGCCTTATGATGGACCAGCAAGCCCCTCCGCTCTCCGTCAAATTGAAGCAATTCATCCAATATGTCCCACTAAGGATAGATACAGTTGACAAAACCATTTGCTTTAAGTTTCAATGCAAACATAAATGGAACAATGAGCATCATTCAGCCAAAGCCGAGTACTTCTGTAGTCTTGCTTGCTTCAGCTGGAAAGCTAAGAATGTTCACAATTTGGTCCCCCTGAAACGGCCAAGTGAGTTCAGACATCAAGCCAAGCTGTACATTTGTTAATCACAATATAAAATGCAGACTGTGCTCTGAGTTTCCAGTCACATGGCAGCCGAGCCATGATGTAGGGTAAACTTCTCTAGAAAGTATTGCTTTACTAACCTGATACCCTCTAAACAAGACTGTTCCTTCAAGATATGCCAAACAGCCTGTCATGTTGATTTGGGGGTTAATGAGAATTGGCATATCTAGAGTAGACCAGCTTGGGGAAAATATTGTATGGCATGGTTTGATCGTGGCGTGTATACCTGAAAACAAAGTAATTTGATTTGCCAGTTCAAACAATAAGTTTGTAATCAAGTTCAAATTGCAACTTGTAACCAAGGCTTAGTGTGGTGTCTGAAATGCTTCAGTTTAGCTGGATTCCGACCTAAGCATTTTATTTTGAATGACCCTTTCACCCCCTCAAAATTGTAACTATTCTAGCTGTTGATGCATCTTTAAGAGTATTATGCTAGGAATGCATTGGGAAGCATATTTGGTATTTCAGAGGTGTTTAAGCATGTGCAATTTCTTTCCCTTAGGGTATACTGTAATATTGTTACCCATGTGTGTAGCAGAAATTGCTTATAAAATATTTCTAGTTTGGTGTTACAATTAGAACTTTTATACCAAAGAGAGCTTACTGGAAAGCACATAATCTAAGTTTTATTTAACACCGCTAGTAATTTGGAGCTTTTGGAAAGCTTAGAAAACTCTAGCACTTGCTGTAAGGAAATAACACATGAGCTAGTGGTGAGCTTCTAAATCTGATTTGGTTTCCCGAATTCTGTCACAATTGTTTATTTCACCACTGCCATTATGCGAAGACTGTTCTTGGCCAAATGGAGAATTAACTGTCTTGGAGAGTGGTATTGCTACAGCAATAAAAGGCATTGACAGCCTTGGAACCCAGTTTGTATTCCATCCAATCTACATTAAATGACTAGATTTTGTACTTTACAAAAATAATAATCTAAGAATATTAAATCAATTTCTGGAGCATGCATGTTCACATGTTATAATAGTCCAAATGTGAACAGTTTTTGAAATGGTAACCGGCAATAACTCTGACTCATTAGTCAGGAATTGGGAAAGGGGGAGTCATGATTTCAGTGAGGCCAAGATTTCAGAGGTCTTAAAGCCACTTACCCCAATAGCTCTAAATAGTCTGTGGACCACAAGCCTTACAGTTTCCTTTTTAGTGAGGAATCTGTTGTCTCTGGCAATAGAGGAGAGTGGTTAACAGTGTGACTAGCTTTGAACATTTGTTTACTGTGCTCTTGTTCTGTTGTATTTTTTTTTCTTCTGTATTGATGTGAAGATAACCAAGGAATTTCAGTTCTTTACATCACTGGTGTCAACAACAATTTCTGTTGCTGTAACATTCTCAGAATAGTTTTCTGCTTAGTGCCATGACCTGTAGCTCAATCCGCCTTATAGAAAATCTGAAGTGGATTATTTTACCAATTAAGTATATTAATATTAAAATATTACTAGAATATTTCCAATGCAGCAAGGATTTTCAGTAATTCTGCTTGGAAAATGTAAAGTACAGGTCTTAAAAAAACAACCTATCCTTGAATAGGTTAATCATTTTTACCTCAAGTCAGTTCACATCATCTGAATGAACAAAAGAACTGGCTTTTCAAGACAAGTTTAAAGTAATTATATATAATCCGAATTAAGCAATTAAGAATCATTAACAAAAGACATTTCCCCAAGTTTTTGATTCTGACTTCCTCAGCAATTTGCTCCAGTGACCAGACACTTCATATCTGGAAGCAAATAAACATATATTAAGAGTTTTCTCTAAAAGGCCGCCTTCTCACAAAACAGGTGAGATAGCAAGTTACACACATAGCATACTACTGCCTCTAAGCTCCTTTAAAATCTCTCAATGTGCACCTGGAATGTTTGTCCAAAGGGACAACATCCCAGGAAAGGAGACATAACTCCAGATGCTTTGGTTTGGGAACTCCCCCCCCCCTTTCTCTTTTCCTCCAGATACAGGAGTCAATAGCAGGAAAGTTTTAATCTGCTTTGGTACCTCTATTGGCTTCAGGATATTTCCTATCTGAAGATTGTTGGGGGGGGGGATTTTTGAAAGTAATCCCTCATTATGATTTGTGAGAACTAGGCTGCAGGGGCATCTTTTTCTCCCAGTGCGTTTCCAGGTTGCCTCATAATGAAAAAGGAGGGAGAGAGCAATAGCTTCACAGTTGTGCAGCCTACAAGTCAATGAACCTATTTTATGCACAAAAATCAACGTTTCAAAAATTTAGTCTCCTTTGCTGAGGGAATTTGGATTACTCCCATAATATTATGGCTGCGTCTTTCTGCAAGTTCAGAAACCTGTAGGACTTGCCTGTGGGCAGCTGTGCTTTTCTCTGCAACCTGAGCTCAGTTGTAAGTAAATTTATTTTTAGTAATAGCAAGACAAATTATGCTTTACTTAGTCACTTCTGTGATTAAACCTATTATTTAACATTCTTGATAGCTGAACTTTCACCTCATTGTTCTTGATACTCCACTGCAAAGGCAGCTTCTGAGCTTTACTGCTTGCACATAGTTAAAACAGTGCAGTACCATACCTCTGATTTCAATATTTTTTTTAACATAAAATTCAATTGCTTCTAGGTGACTGGGATTGGCACAGCCCTGCTTTCTTGTTTTAATTTTTAACTTATGAATGGTGCCGCATGTTGACATAGTTGTTTGTTGCTAAACTTTATATAATGTGTGATTTCAGATTCAGCTTGAACTATTATCTAATTCACTACATGTAGCAGTGCATTATATGTAATGTTAGTATTTCTGCTTGACTCCTTGATATTGCAATGGAATTCCTACTTTATTAAATGTATTTGATATGCTAGTTTACTGTGTAGAATTTAACTTTTTTCTGGTTGTGCTATTCCTTTTTACAAGCCGCTAGATAAAGGTAGTTTCTGACAATTATTGATCTATGTTTGTATTGCCAATGTACTTAGGGGATAATGTAAAAATCATTTTAACAAGAGGAAATACAGATATTTAAAAACTTTAATACTAACTATATGGGAAAAGGGTCCATTGTGAAAACACGGTTTATCTTTGGATTCAATGTTTGTCTTTGGTTTTACAAAGTAGCTTGTATTTTAAGTATTTTCTACATAATATGGTAAAAATGTAGAACAATTGCAATGCATCAATAAAAAAGTTACTTTTCTGTATTCTATTAATTTGTTGATTTCTGAGTGAAAACGTCTTGTGGTTAACTCCATTTTTAAATCCCAGTTGTATATCAAGGTAAAATTTTTGTGCCAAGTCCCATTTTTATGTAAGTGATACCATGTAAAAGCAGCAGAAAGGGGAAAGGGAAGGCCTCCTTTAAGAGAACAGGGAATTTGTCAGCAGTACTGCATGTAATAGTTTAGCACTTGAGAGTAGGGCATAATTTGATGTCAGGATCAAAAGGTTTTTTATTGAATGTGGAGATGGTCTAAAGATGGAGTATCTCATGTCTAGACAAACTAGATGTTTTTATTTTCCTTTGGTTTCATCTGGGCTGAGAGGCGAGGTGGTGGCTGGGAGTTTGCTTTGTGGTTCCCCTGGGATGGTGGCTGAGATTTGGCATGCAATTGGTAAGTCACAAAGGGTTGTTTATCATTTAGATCTTAAGACTTAAGATCATTACATCCATTAATCTATTACTCCAATCCATTAAGCCACTTGGGGTGGTGCCTGGGATTAAGTTAGAAAAGGGTTGTTTACAATCAATCTGGATTGTAATCTGTCTGGATTCCCCCATCAATTTTGCCTGTCAAGTCGGAAAAGGGGTTCACTTGACCCAGGGCTATAACCATCTGCAATAGGGACCTTTATTGCAAAAGGCCTTCCTTGCTGCACTGGGCCACATGGGTCAGGATAAGCATAAACATTCAAAAAAAGTTACGTACTTCAGGTGGCGTGGGGCGCATTGCTCGCCCACACGCTCTTTGTCCACAAAAGAAGCGGCCCGGTGGCAAGGCTTGCCGGAGTTGACAATGGCAGGCTTTTTTGGCTAGACGGCTACCAGTAGCTGGAATGATCATTACAGGTAGGCAAGGGTGCGCGAGGTGCTTGGGTCATGTCGCCCACTCTTTTCAGCCGTGAAAGAAGCGGCCCAGTGGCCAGGTGAGGCGCGTGGGTCACATCTCTCGCTCTTTCTGGCCACGAAAGAAGTAGCCCGGTGCCCAGGCGAGGTGGGTGAGGGAAAAATTTAAGACACCCCTCGGAAAGAAGGCCTAGCTATTTTTTCAGGGATTAAAAGAAAATAAGACCCAGTCGTATTTTCAAAGGAACATAGTAACATAATGGAATTATCTTTATACATTGGTGTATAATTTCTCTGGTGTTACATACCAACAAGTTGTTCTATAAATAATTCTTTTTCAGTTCATAACACAATGTAAATTTCAATCTTTTTGACCGTGTAGTTTTCCAATTGGTAAATTGTAACCGGTGCATCATACATTTTTAACCTATTCTTCCTCCATTTCAAATTTCAGGAAAAGTTTAAACATTTCAGTAATTGCATGTTCACCATCAGTGCATATTTGAACTTTAATTCTGTCTTATTTTGCTCCATACCATAAATCTTTTTATCCATTTTGAACCTTTTCGATAACTATAAATCAGGGGTAAAATGCTCCCGGTTCGGACCGGATCAGTCTGATGGCCAGGTAGCGATGGCGCCGGGTGTTTTGGAGAACCAGTAGCAAAAATCCCTGCTCCCCCCCATGCCCATCCAATCGCCCAGTCGCCCACTTGCCGGTTCTTTTAAAAAATGCTTTTAAAAAGTAAAAAAAGGCTCTGACAATCACAGCTGAGGCACGCGATTGTCAGAGCCTTTTTTTTAACTTTTAAAAGCATTTTTTACAACCTATTTGGCTGAATAGGTTGTTAAAAAATGCTTTTAAAAGTAAAAAAAAAAGATTGTGTGTCACAGCTGATCACCCCCCTGCGCACTTGTTCTACTTACCCCATGCCTCCTTTTCACGTGCACTGCACACGCACACACCTTGCATTTGGCAGTTAATGTAGCCCGAAGAACATAAGTGTAGTGTGTGCTGATTGAGGGGTGCTCATAACTAGCTGCATAGCTGCATTTTGCACCAGTTGAAGCTTATAAATACTCTTCAAGGGCAGCCCCCATATCCAGCGAATTACAATAATATGTACAAGTGACCAAGGTATGAGTAGTGAGCAGAATCTCCTAATCTAGGAATGGGCACAAGCAGTGCATAAAATGTAGTTGATTAAAGGGCCTCCTGGCTATGGCTGCCACCTGTTACTTTAACAGGAGCTATGAGTCCAGAAAGTCTCCCAAATTGCACACAGGTTATGTTTGGGGCAGTGGAACTCCATCCAGAACAAGAGATGGAAAGTCCCCAGAACCAAGGGGACCAAGTCATTCAGTTTGGCTGAAGCTTGTTCCCTAGATATTGAGGTAGGATACACACAGCATGATTAATGTCAGAGTTTTTTTCATGCAAAAGAGGTTTTTCTGGAACCTTGTCAATTAATTTGCTTGGGATGGATGTAAAGCTGCATATCATCATCCCATTTTGTGCTATCAGATATCATCCAGTGGGAGGAAGTACCAAATTCTGGCACCCCACAACCAGGAGCTCAGGGTTGGGACCTCTTTTTTCCCAATCAGCCTGGGAACTTTCCAGGGGTCTCAATGGACATCTACCATGTTATCCTTCTAAATTGGCTTAGTGCCCCAAATGTCCAACCCTTGAGCCAATTTTGAAGAATAACATGGTAGATGTCTTCTGAGCACTCCTGGAAAGTCAAGACAAACAAGAATGGAGGCACTACCGCTATCCTCCTCCCACCAGAGGTCAACCAAATGTATGACCAATGCTGTTTCTCTTCCATACTCATGTCTGAATCCTTACTGAAAGGGGTCCAGATAATCTGTTTCCTTACCAATTTGTTTTTTTTTAATAAAAAAGTTTTATTTCCATTTTCCAACAACCTATTCAATGTACAGTCTCTTATTCAACATTAGTCATTAACTTTCATTTGTTACTTATTCGGACCTGCCCAGCTACCACTTCCTTCCTTAACACAATCTTTCCTCCTCTCTTCTCTACTTTCTTCTACTTTCTTCATCCTTCCTCTCCTTCACTTTTCTACTTCCTCTCCTCCTTCCCCACTCTTCTCTTCCACCCTTTCTAACCCTCTCTCTTTCCCCTTTCTTCTTCCTCTCCTTTCCCACTCTTCTATCTCTCTCTTCCCTACCTACTTTCTTCCTTCACTCTCTCTACTCATCTCTCCCTTTCCATTCCCTTCTGAAATGGCAGCTGAGCAGCCCCGATTTCATTTCAAATTATTTCTATTTCTTAATTACATATCTTCAATCATTCCTTTACATTGATCCTTCATCTCCCCCTCTTTCCCCCCCCTCCCCCCTCCCGCCCCCCCAGACTTCCCAGAACAAAGTACAGGGTATAAAATTAACAATCATCAATTAAAATACAACATAAATCATAATCAATAGTCACTCCTCTCTCTAAAACCTTAACTCCCCTTCCAGAAACAAAAAAGGACATTCTTCTTCCAGTCCATTATATATCAGTCCATTCCACTCCTAAAATCTTCAGAATCTTCCAATTAAATTGGTATTTCCAGTTCATCAATAAAATACATAGTTTTTAATATCCAGTCTTCATCGATCAAGACCAAGACGATGTTCCATCTTCCAGTATTCATCAGAAATTCTTTTATAATATACCTTTCTTCCTTAAACAGTGTCCCAAATATAATTCATATTTGCAGCTTAAATTCTTAAATTTTTATCCAATCTCCAAAAATAAACAATATTCTATCTTCTGATATCTTTAATATCACTTACATAAATCAAATAGCATTGCTAATATTAATATTTCTTCAATTTAGCTTACATATGTCAAATGACATTATTAAAATTATACCTATAACTTATATCCAAAATATATCAATTATAACAATTAAATTCTGTTTGACCAAATACCAACATTACATCCATAAACAATCTCTCAGATATAATATTTAATCCAATTCATAAATTTTTCTATCTATCCTCCAAAATTAAACAATATTCCATCTTCTCATTCCTTTATACCTCACATATATCAAATAGTAACACCTATAACTTATACCCAAAATAGGTCAGTTATAAAAATTAAACCTTATATATATATATTAAAAAAATACCATCAAAATCACATCTTAAGCATTCTCCTTCCCCTTGTCTTCTATCTTACACATTTTCCACCATCTGCTCACCAATCAGCTTAACATCTAACAATAAAAAATTTCCAGTCTTTAATATATTGGTGTAAAAATCTCTTGTTTAAAAACGTATTAAGAAAAGATAAGCCTCCAAAAATATTTTCCATATTTGAACTGAAGAAATTTCCAAGATTTTAGTAGTAGTTAGTTCTGTTTACTTAAGAGCCATTTTCAAACTGTATAATCTACCAAAAAGAGGGGGGGGGAAATTCAATAAACTTTTCTTCTTAAACATTGTAATAGAGAAAAAGGTAAAAAGAAAAAAAAATCATTAACAGTTCTTATTCATTATTTTACCAAGTGTTGTAGCCTGCCGGCAGCCAGTGGAGCTTACAGCAATCAGGCAGTGAGAAAGTTGGGGAGGAATATGGGCCAGTCCTGGGGGCTGGGGAAAGCTTGGATGAGGGCTCTGCGTCGGAGGCAAAGGAGATAGACAGCAATGAAGCAGAGGAACAGCTGGAGCCCGTTCCCAGTGTGCGCATGCGCAGAGCTCCCAGAAGACAAGAACAACTCAGAAAGCAGGGTTGACTTGGGGGTAAAGCCACACCTTGGAGATGATTGGCCCCTCCCATAGGAAACAAAAGAGGAGTGAACGGGGAGGGGGCTTTTGCAGGAAACAATTCATTTGTTCAGTAGTTTCAAGAGTGAAAAGTTCTCTTTGTGACTCTAAGAGACTCTGTGCCAAGTTTTGCCTTACTCTGCGTTTGGAAACAAGTTACATGGCTGCTTGCCAAACAAGATAAGCTGTGCTGAGAAATATTCCTTTGAAAAATCATTTGGACAAACCTTGCTGACTGTGAATGAAAGTAATTCACAGTGTGTAAATAAAAGAGGTTTTTGCCGGGACCAATTCCTGCTTCCTGTTTTTTAAGGGAGCCTAGGTCAGAACACCAAGAGTATTAACTTTACTGAATAAACCTTACTTGGCACAGTTGAAGCAAAACCAGCTCTGTTTTCCTTTGCAAAAGCTACTATAGTTAGTCTCCTCCCCACCGCCGCCTTCCCCTATGAGCCACCCAGTTCATTATGTCCACCAATCACTTTTGTTCATTTTGTTATGGGAACCAGCCATGCTATGACATCTACTCAATGCGTCCTTGAGATGGGAGCACTGTCTCATGGGAGCTGGCAATGCTTGGATGCAATTCCCCCCACCCTTGCATTTCATCCCACCACCTCCCTTTTCTTTGTCAAGCTGCGAGCAAAGTGAAATATAGGTGAAAGATCGAGTCAGTCTTGACATGAATGTATTTCTTGGAATACATTATCTGCTACATTTTTAAATTAGATTTGGCAGATATTAAAAACTCAAATTCTTGATTCAACTTAATAAAATATTGCAATCATTTTTCATTCTACATGTTTGCACATATTATTTCAGATGTACACCTGGCAATTGATTTTACTGTATGTTGTAATGCTTATCCTACCTCAGATAATTTTGGAAGGTAAGCAGTGTCTGTCCCGGTTGGACTTGAGTGGGGGAACTGTCTGGAAATTCCAGATCTATGGGCCAGACTGCAAAATTAAAAGAATATTGAAGAAAGTATTGGCATGAAAACCATTGAGAAAAGTACTTGGATATGGTCAGCAAAAATTAAGCTCGACTCAACAACATAGAATAGAATAGAATAGAATAGAATTTTATTGGCCAAGTGTGATTGGACACACAAGGAATTTGTCTTGGTGCATATGCTCTCAGTGTACATAAAAGAAAAGATATGTTCATCAAGGTACAACATTTACAACACAATTGATGATCAATATATCAATATAAATCATAAGGATTGCCAGCAACAATGTAATGTATCTTTAAAAGTTTTGGCGGGAAAATAGCACGTTGCTGATTGGTTGAAGCCTCCGGCTAAACTGTATATAAAGAGAGGTTTTTCCCAGCACTGGCTGCTGGGTTCACCATATAGTAAAGAGCTGTTGTCACTATCCTGGTCTCCTGCCTCGTTATTGCCCGAATCTAACACTGGCGACGAAGGTGGGATCTCGAGGCTAAGAGCGCCAGGAAAAGAGCTGAACTCACCAGGAAGACGCGAACCCAGCAAACAAGGGGCGGAAAGCAGCGATGTCCGGCTACACACCGCCAGCGCCATTCGACCCAGCTAAGGAAAATGGGGTCATACATGGCTCGTTTGAGTGTTTCCTCGAGGCGAAGGAACTTCAAGGAGTTTCAGACAACAGGAAACGAGCGTATTTCCTGAGCCACTGCGGTCCAGAAGTTTTCGACACCGCAGAATCCTGGCGAGCCAACGCCGTACAGTCGGTACCGTGGCAAACTCTGCAGACTCTATTGAAAGCCCATTATGCACCAACGCCGTCCAAGTACGTGCAACGGTTCGAATTCGGGGAGCGCAGACAGCAAGAGGGCGAGTCCATCAGCGCATACATGGCCGCCCTGAGGAAAGCCTCAAAACATTGCGAGTACCGAGACTTGGATGAGGCATTGCTGGAGCAACTCATCCGCGGGGTCAGGGACATCCGTTTGCGGAGGCGGCTGCTGTCTAAAAGCAACCTAACGCTGGCAAACGCCTTGGACGAAGCCAGGGCTCACGAGATGTCTACCCAAGCGGCGGAAACCCTACAAAAGCAGGTCGCACCAACAGCTGGTGCGAAATCAACCCCGGTCCACAATGAAGAGGTCCAGGCCGAATCGGACGGTGAGGAGGAGGAAGGAGTCTTCCACACCGGAAGGCCGGAGAAAGAAAATCGGGGTGACTGCGCGAGTTGCGGAGGGCAACACCAACGGCAACAATGCAGGTTTAAGGATGCCACTTGTCGGCGGTGCGAAAGGAAGGGGCACCTAGCACAGGTCTGTCGAGCACCCCAACCTTCCCGCCAAAAATTCAAACTGACCAACCAGAGCGCGGGAACGGCGAAGCAGCCCGCGATTGGTCAATTCAAAAAAGGCGCGAAGTTGAATCAGACTGTCGTGAGAGTGGGTCACGCAGCAACACGCCTAGAAAAAAAAATCTTTACGAAGCCAAAGATTGAGGGGGTGCCGTGCCGATTGGAGGTGGACACAGGCTCAGCGATCACGATCATGTCCTGGGACACTCTCGTGAAAGCCTTACCCGCCATCGCAAAGCGCAAGCTGAAAACACAGAAATTAAAGGTACAAGACTACCAAGGGAATCGCATCCCTGTTCGAGGGGTAACGTCCGTCCACGTCGAGTATGGACAATACAAGAAAACTCTGCCCATCACCATAGTCGATGGGACCCTGCCAAGCTTGTTGGGACTGGACTGGTTCCGAGCATTGGGCATGGGAGTGACTGGAATCTTCAGAAACGAAGTCAACCTCAAAGACGCACTCATGAAAGAATTTGGGGACGTTTTCAGAGACTGCCTGGGCAAGTACACGGGGACCCCTATTTCCTTTAACTTAGACCCACAAGTTGCCCGTATTCGTCTAAAGGCTAGGAGGGTACCGTTTGCCCTAAAGCCCAGGATTGACCGGGAACTGGACAAGCTAGTAAACCAGGGAATTCTAGTGCCAGTTGACCATGCTAAATGGGAGACCCCTATAGTCACCCCAGTCAAACCGGACGGGTCGGTCCAGATTTGCGCTGACTATAAGGCAACGCTTAACAAAGCGTTGCAAAAGAGTGCTTACCCCGTCCGGTGGTACAGCACTTACTGCACTCAATGGGGCAAGGGCAAGTTTTGCCAAGCTAGACTTGGCCCAAGCCTATCAACAGCTGCCCGTAGATAGCAGCACAGCGAGCGCAGACAATTGTGACTCACAGAGGGCTTTTAAGTGCACCCGGTTACAGTTTGGGGTTAGTGTGGCTCCAGGGTTATTTCAGAACCTAATGGAGCAGCTATTGCAGGGCCTACCAGGGGTGGTACCATACTTTGACGATGTACTGGTATCCGCTGAGAATCTAGAGGAATTAGGAGTAAGGCTGCGAAAAGTTTTGGGCATTTTCCGGTCTGCCGGTCTCACAGTTAAACTGGACAAATGCCAGATCGGGGTTGAGTCTGTGGAATTCCTGGGCTACCGGATAGACAGGGAAGGATTCACCCACTGAGAGCAAGGTACGGGCCATCAGGAAGGCCCCGGTTCCAAAGAACAAAACGGAGTTACAGGCATTCTTAGGTCTGGTCAACTTCTACGCGGTATTCTTAAGGAATAAGGCAACAGTAGCCGAGCCGCTGAATAAATTACTAGCAAAGACGGCTGCATGGTCTTGGGGAAAGGCGGAAGCTAGGGCATTCGAAGGGGTAAAGAATCTCCTATCGAGTGATAGCCTCCTTATCCAATACAATGGCACGCTGCCATTAGTGTTAAGCTGCGATGCATCTCCCTATGGGGTGGGGGCTGTGCTCAGCCACAGGTTACCAAATGGCACAGAAGCCCCTATTGCATATTACTCCCGAACCATGTCATCAACTGAAAGGAATTATAGCCAGCTTGATAAGGAAGCCTTGGCTATAGTCTCCGGAGTAAAGAAATTCCATGAGTATGTATTTGGTCGTGATTTTGAAATCATCACGGACCATAGACCTTTGCTAAGTCTGTTGGCAGGCGACCACCCAACGCCCGTGGCACTTTCGCCCAGACTGACCCGATGGACTATCTTCCTGGCAGCGTACTCTTACAAATTACTACACCGGCCAGGGAAGGAATTAGGGCATGCAGACGCCCTGAGCAGATGCCCGTTACCAGAGACTATCGAAGACCCCACCCCGGGGATACCAGTTCTGCTAATTGACTCTTTGGACTCTGGCCCAGTCACATCCAAAGAGGTGGCTCGGGCTTCATAAGGACATTACAATAAGAACTGTAATTGGTTGGGTACAAGAGGTTGGCCCGCTGCGGGCGAGCGTTTTAAAGAGTTTGTAAAAAAACGTGGGGAACTCTCAGCTCAAGGGGGGTGCCTGCTATGGGGGGATCGAGTGGTGATCCCGGAGAAATTGAGGAAAAAGGTATTGGATCTCCTTCACGAAGGCCACCCAGGGATCGTGAGAATGAAGGGTCTAGCGAGAAGCTATGTGTGGTGGCCCTTAATGGACTCGGAAATTGCTGAAAGGGTAGGGAAATGCCAGGCCTGCCAGGAGTCCAGACCGCTACCCCAACGGCCCCAATTCGGGAATGGGAGAGACCCCAGGGCCCCTGGTCTAGGATCCATATCGATTTTGCCGGCCCCTTCCACGGCCAAACCTTTCTGGTAGTAGTCGATGCCTACTCCAAATGGCTGGAAATCATTCTCATGAGATCCATGACAGCCGATGCCGTGATTTCAGTCCTACGGCACCTATTTGTAACCCACGGGTTGCCCGACACGTTAGTCTCCGACAACGGCCCGCAATTCACGGCAACCCAGTTTGAGGGGTACTTGGCAGAAGAGGGCATCCGGCATGTCCTCTCGGCGCCTTTCCACCCTGCGACGAATGGCCTTGCAGAACGTTCCGTTCGGAGCGCAAAAGAAGCATTGTCCAGAATCAGGCCAGGCGACTGGCAAACAAAAATCGATACCTTCCTGGCCGTCCAACACAGAACCCCCTGTGTCACAACTGGCAGAAGCCCGGCAGAGTTATTAATGGGTCGGAAGCTCAGGTGCCCACTAGACCGTTTAAACCCAAACTACACACCAGACGGTTACAAAGGGGTACAGGGTAAAACAAGAGGGATGGCAGTAGGCGACCTAGTGTGGGCACACAACTACAGCGAGGGCCCGACCTGGTTAGCAGGAAAAATCCTAGAGATAACCGGACCAAAATCATATCTAGTAGAGATAGAGGATGGCCGGGTATGGGCGCCACATAGACCAGATAAGGAAACGCATAACCGTAAATCAGAAACAGACGAAACAGGCCCTGACTATCAATGTTTGAATCCACAGCTGACTCAAACCCGGGGCAAGCGAGACTTATCTGAGTTCCAGAGGTCCAGCGACACCAACCGCCCATCCTGAAGACAGCAGGGCGACTCTGCAAATAATCCAGGGCGGATGGCCTAGAGGAGGAGCTGAGAGGAACAAACAGTCCCTCCGGTCAGCTCGACTCACTCCCAGAAAGTGAATTGCGCAGGTCCGAAAGAGTCAGGAGACGCCCAGTCTACCTGCGTGATTACGTAGAAAAATAAGATGCTAATTTTATGCAAATATTGGTAAAGTGTTTTCTGGGAGAGAAGGAGTGTAATGTATCTTTAAAAGTTTTGGCGGGAAAATAGCACGTTGCTGATTGGTTGAAGCCTCCGGCTAAACTGTATATAAAGAGAGGTTTTTCCCAGCACTGGCTGCTGGGTTCACCATATAGTAAAGAATCTGTTGTCACTATCCTGGTCTCCTGCCTCGTTATTGCCCGAATCTAACAAACAAGTTATAGTCATACAGTCATAAGTGGAAAGAGATTGGTGATGGAACTATGAAACGATTAATAGTAGTGCAGATTCAGTAAATAGTCTGACAGTGTTGAGGGAATTATTTGTTTAGCAGAGTGATGGCCTTCGGGAAAAAACTGTTCTTGTGTCTAGTTGTTCTGGTGTGCAGTGCTCTATAGCGTCGTTTTGAGGGTAGGAGTTGAAACAGTTTATGTCCAGGATGCGAGGGATCTGCTAATATTTTCACGGCCCTCTTCTTGATTCGTGCAGTATACAGGTCCTCAATGGAAGGCAAGTTGGTAGCAATTATTTTTTCTGCAGTTCTAATTATCCTCTGAAGTCTGTGTTTTTCTTGTTGGGTTGCAGAACCGAACCAGACAGTTATAGAGGTGCAAATGACAGACTCAATAATTCCTCTGTAGAATTGGATCAGCAGCTCCTTGGGCAGTTTGAGCTTACTGAGTTGGCGCAGAAAGAACATTCTTTATTGTCCTTTTTTAATGATGTTTTTGATGTTAGCTGTCCATTTGAGATCTTGCGATATGATAGAACCCAGAAATTTGAAGGTTTCTACTGTTGATACTGTGTTGTCAAGTATTGTGAGAGGTGGAAGTATGGAAGGGTTTTTCCTAAAGTCTACCACCATTTCTACGGTTTTGAGTGTGTTCAGTTCCAGATTGTTTTGGTTGCACCACAAGGCTAATCGTTCGACCTCTCGTCTATATGCGGATTTGTCATTGTCTTGAATGAGACCAATCACTGTTGTGTCATCTGCGAACTTCAGTAGCTTAACAAATGGATCAACATCTTTATATTTTATTAGATTCTTTTGTTGTTGCTGTTTAAAAGAACAACAAGGTGATTATTGTTAAAAATGCATAGATAGAAAAATGTAGAGAATAAAATAGAAAAAGTAAATGAATGAAAACTAAAATCACTGGGAGAGAGAAATGTATTGGCTACTCTTCTAAGGGGAACAGAATCAGACCAAAATGAGTGGTAATAGCTTTTCTCTATTTTCTTTTATAAATAATAGAAACATGATCTGTTAAAGCATGATCGTCCACACATGCTTTATACTCATGCCTATTTACCCCAGAAGTGTAGTGGGGACTGGATTCTTTACAAAACAGTAAAGCTGCAGGATTTGATGGCATGTACCCAGAACTACTGAAGTACTGTGGACCAGCAACTAAAAGTTGGCTTGCCTCCTTTTTTAGTTCCATATTATAGTCAAGATGGCTGCCTCCTATATTCAAGAAGACCAAATTATTGCAATTTTGAAAGCAGGAAAGACTCCCAACTTTCCCCAGAGTTACAGCCCAGCTGGTTTTCTCTGTGTCATGTACAAACTTTTAGAAAGATTTGTGTTAAACAGAATAGCCCTAGCAGTAGAATCTGTAAACCAAAAAGAACAAATTGGATTTCATCTCACGCAGGATTGTAGCAACCAAGTCCTTGAACTAATTTCCTACCTGAAGAACAGATTCCAAAGGAAAAGGAAAAATGTCTGTTTTTCTTGACTACGATATTGTCTGGAAAGAAGGACTTCTCAAATTAATTGTCCTTGTTATAAAAACCATTGCCTTGATTGACAACATGCTGAGTAGCAGGTTATTTCATGTTTCACCAGAATTTAATTGAAACAGGTATCGTAAGTTGAATAATGGTCTACCACAAGGATCACTGCTATTCCCTGCTCTTTTCAACTTTGACACCCATGACCTGCCTGAAACTGTTTCTCAAAAATTTATTTATGTCGATGATATCAAGCTCACAGACCAGAGAACCAACTTGAGTGATGCAGAGGTTATCCTTTCTCAAGATTTTCAGAAGCTGGATGACTATTTCAAAAATGGTGTTTCCAACCAAGACTAACAAAAACAGAAGCCACATTCCACCTCAGCAATAGGTATGCAAATTACCAGCCTTCAGTGACCATATTTTACAATGTAATAATTCTCTGAAGTATCTGGGGGTAATCTTCCGACAACACCTGAAAAAAACTGTAAAATTGAAAAGCTGCAACAATTTACTGGATAGACTGGCTGGAACATCCTGGGTGCTGATGCTAACACCCTACGATGAACAGCCTTTGCTTTGGTTTATTCCACAGCTGAATATTGTGCAAGCATGTGGCTTAACAGCTCCCACAACCAAATGGCCAATGTCCAAATCGGCCAGACAATACATATCATCTCTAGCACATTGCATCCCATTCCTATGCACTGGTTACCAGTACTAAGCGATATCATACACCCCACATTGGAAGGCAAAAAGCTCTTGTCCAGCTATGGACAAGGATGCTGAACAACAAGGCCTTTCCTTTTCACCAGTATATTGCACAGTCCATCACAAAATTGCAATCCCATTAGCCAGCATGGAAAAAAGCTATTCATGTAACATCTACCCAGTTAACTCCAAGAATGCCTGGAGAGAGGAATGGTCCAAAGTACTCTTGTGGTCTGACCATAGGCGATTCCTACCAAACCAGTGACCCAGTGGTTTATTAGAATCAGGTGCCTCCTAGATGGTTAAGGCTGCCTGGAAAGTGATCCATGTAATACTGCTACTTCTATGTGGAAAGAGATTGTCCTTCAGCCTTGAAGAAAGCTGTGGTATTGCCTCTCCTTAAGCATTTATTGCTGAATCCAATCAACGTGATAAATTTTTGCCAATCTCCAATCTCTCCACTCTGGGGAAGGTGTTGGAGATGTTGATTGGGCTTCAGCGTAGAAATCATGGAAGATGTGTATTATCTAGACTTGTTTCAGTCAGGGTTCAGGCCAGGATTCACTATAATGATAGTATCAATGTATAAACCATACTTATCTATGATGGTTCCAATTGTTGTTGACCAGGTAAGAAGCATGCCTGTGACTCTTAACTTGCTGATATTTAGGACTCAAACTCTCACTCCTCTTTTGTTTAACATCTACATGAAACCACGGGATGAGGTCATCTGTTTGTTTGTGGTCAGCTATATTAATATTCTGATGATACTCAGAATTTTACATCTCCAACCAGGTTGACCCATCAATGTTGAAGTCTTGACCCAATGTTTGAATATGTGCATTGTCCTCTGAGACAGCTCCTTTAAAGTTCAATTTTGATCATTTTGGAGAACCCTTGGAGATATGTATGTATATATGTATGGAGAGATGGATCTGTTGATAATTAAGCTAGAATAAAGCAGGAAAAGACAATATGGTACCCAGGATCATTTTGACACCTACTGAGTTCCCTATCCTATACAATTTTCCCCCAAAATTATTTTAATTCAATTAAATGGAAGGCTGGGATAATGAGAAGCAAATCCTCAACTTCTAACTAATATGGTGCCTAATATGGAAACAATTCTATTTATCCAGGAAAGCAAAAGGTAAGGCACTATTATGACAAGAGCAATATCACTAATTTATATTCTGATAAATGGACATTAGTGACAGCCATTTGGTGAACAGGCAATTTTTCCCATAGTAGCCATTTTGTGAGAATGTTATGTCCCCAAAAACACATGTGCCACTTTCCCAGGAAGGATGCTTATACTTCTGCCTGCTAAAATATAAGGTTGAGATTCAAATTTGCACTATTTTATGTCTTCTGCCACAAGGCAACCTGCTGATGTTTCAGCAGCACTAGAGACAATTTTGCTAATCATCCAACAAAGTTCTTGAATGAAGAGCTCCTTGGATCTAATCCTTGGAGTCATGAAACAACTATTACTACCTCAAGGTTTGTCATCGCAGCTGCCAGATCTTCCTGCAGTTTCTCCATGGAATTATTTGTATAGTCCTAAAAAAAAAGTATTATTTTTCTTTCATCAGATAGATGATTTGGCATCCTCAATAAATTTTGGATTGCAACTTGTATCAGCCAAAGTGGTTAGGGGTTATATTAGTTGTACTCCAGGAGTATGATAATATTACTGAAATTTAAAGTTTCCTTGAAAAGACATGTTTTAAAATCTCCGTTAAAGTCTGTAGTTATAGGCAAATATTGCCATGATTGTAAGCAAAGCCTCTAGATGGCAGCATATGGCTTTGATTTGAAGAAATCTTGAACAAAAAAAAATCAGATTCTTTGTTTTCTCAAATTAGTCTTAAATTCAATTCTCATACTGCTTTAAAGGGTGATAAATTGTGATCTATGAAGAAATACTGGATTATATTTTCCAAAAAGTATCAGCTTGTTGTATTTATGGTGGAGAAAAATATTTATATTGCATATCTTGAATTTCAATATATAAATTATTGAACTTTCTTTTTGTGGTACAACTTAATATCATTATCTGGAAACAACAATGATACATGTCTTGTTCATTGAAGGGTAATTGTGTGTGGAATAGGTTGTATAATCAGTCTTTCAATCTTTCATTTCTCTTTCAGTCAAGAATAGTTGTTCATTGGTAGAGCATATACATTAGTTCCCATTATTATCTCTGCATAATTTTAGGCATAATTTTATTTATTTATATTTCTATACTGCCCATCTCAGTCTAAGTGACTCTCATTACTATTAGAATGCTCTCTATTAAAAGTCCACCCATTGTCAATATGGATCAATGTTTATGCTATAGAGCACTGCACACCAGAACAACTAGACACAAAAACGGTTTTTCCCCGAATGCCATCACTCTGCTAAACAAACAAATAATTCCTTCAACACTGTCAAACTAGTTACTAAGTCTGCATTACTATTAATCTTCTCATCATTCCTATCACCCATCTCCTACCACTTATGACTGTATGACTGTAACCTTGTTGCTGGTATTCTTAAGATTTTTATTGACTGTTTCCCTATAACTAACATTAAGTGTTGTACCTTATGATTCTATCTTTTCTTTTATGTACACCAAGAGCATATGCAGCAAGACAAATTCCTTGTGTGTCCAATCACACTTGGCCAATAAAGAATTCTATTCTATTCTATTCTATTCTATTCTATTCTATTCTATTCTATTCTATTCTATTCTATTCTATTCTATTCTATTCTATATGTTTATGTCTGGATTTCAATTCCTAGAATTCCCCAGCCAACAATGCTGATATAAACCTAATGAAATAAATAAAATTCAGTGACAGCATACCATTGCGTAATGAAAGTTATGCAAGTGTTCTGTATCATGGAATTTTACTGGCAGTCCATGTTTTTACTTGTAGTTTGCCCATGTTTTCCTACTCATTCTTCCAACTTTCACCGACTAGCACTAGAAATAAAAAGAACAAAAGAGAACAATGAACTCCCAGCTACCCATCCATTAAGAGCAAAACGGACATGTTAATTGCATAATGTGTATCACCTGGTAGCACTGGAAATAATCCAGCTGGAAATATCTTAAATGCAAGGCAATGTCTTGGCTCATAATGGAAAGACAAAGCAATGGTTCCAAACAACACAATGGACCCATTCTGTTCTGCCAGTGGCAATAAATGTGATCTTAAAGCATCAGAAAAAGAAACTTGTAATTAATTCCAAACTATTGGCCTATAGGCCTGTAGCCTATCACACAGATATTGATCTAGTTATTTGCTGAAAACCTGATCGCTTTGCTAATTCAGGTGAACAGTAGTTCATTTTTAACTGACTTTGACAATGAAGGATTTTTCCTGCTCTCCTTCAGTCAATTATAAAGGGTAACAGTGAAACTCCTGAGCAACTAAGAACTCTTTTTATTTGTTAATATTTGGAGTCAGTTAATCTTATTAATTTCCATGTCAGCTGCATTTCTCAGTACCTGCGAAATCATCCATTTGTTTCAAAGTCGTACAAAAAGAAAATTCAGAAATGGCTTTTCTTAGAGCAGGAGCCCTTTCTTTCCTTTTCTCCCTCCAAAAATACATTGAAGAATCATCTGCACGTCACAGATCCTGGGACAATGTCTTGTTGGACTTTATGCACATTTCTTGCAAAAGAGAACATTAGCGCTGGCAGTGGTGGGAATTTTAAATCTGTTATTGAACCCAATGAACTATCAAGAAAACAATCATGAAGTTTCTACAAAATTGTATAAACTCTCAAGAGTTCTTCAGAGGCTTTGAGAGATTTTGCATTCTGATTCATGTCTAAAAAAAAAAAAAAAAGAGGTTCCTTGCCCTTCAGAAGTATACCAGAATCCTGTTTCATATACAAACAGATGAAAGCAATCTCTTTCTCCTAATTCGTTTGAACTGAAACATGTTTGAAATGAAGTTTAATTGGAAACTGTCCTATACTGAGTTAGACTACTGCCTATCCAGTCTGGTATTGTCAGCACTGATTGCATTCCTTTGTCACAGTAAGCCATGATTTATCTGTACTTGATTGAATAAGCCACTACTAGCTGGATCCACATAATACACTAAGCCAAGACCAAAATAATTTGGATTGGGACAGAATTCAGCAACGATAGTCCCCATTTGTGCTTTGTGAATATCCAAGATTGTCCTGTTGACAGTGTGAGTGTTAAGTTAACAAAAACTAAACTTTAATTTTATTAACAAAACTAAAATAAAGAAATTGTTGTATTATGCCTCTGTGAGGTGAAACGCAAAAATGCCCAGTATCCTCAGATAACACTACCCAAAACTGGCTGCAAAATTGTGCCATTTTTTAAAAGTATGCATAATTGAAGAAAAGAGATGAAATAAGAATGGAAATGGATATACCAAATGTTGTGATGTGAAAACACCCATTCCCATCCCATAAAAAATTGTATACAATCCTCAAACAGAGAAGCAAGTGTGAAAGAGGCTGCTCAATCTAACTTGGGAATGATGTACAAACTCCACAGCTCTGTAGTGTTTCTGGTAGGAGTGAGATTTCTGCATACAAATTGTGCTCAACCACTTACCTATGGCTCTTGTATTTAGAATAAGTGATATTTCTATAGATTCAACTCCTATTGGTACTGTCATAGAACTCAGGCAGTATCTGAGCAGTCAGTACTCATTACAGAATAAAAGCTGCCACTATGTTTTGGACTGTGAATTTTTAGAAACAGCTGTTTGCTTAATTTTTCAGGAGTCTTAGCTTCCACAATAAAGTCTAGCCTTTTCTGTTCAGCTAAGTATTTCAACATCTCATTCTCCATTACTTCTTTTATTCAGTGAAATCCATACTTGATGAACAGTTCATCAAGTATGGAACACCTTTCCCAAGAGACAAATAAACTAGTTGTTTATGCTCACTGTACTTTACTTTTCAAAATATTTAATGTAAACAAATCTTAATTCTATGAAAAATAGACAAGTGCCATCATACCCTCAGATTCATAAAGAAACTGTACTCACTAGCATTCCCTGCTTGATACAATACACAAATATTTAGTATCTGATTCCCCTCTATAATAAAATTCATATGTGTATGTTACTTACACATAAGTAAGTATGAGGGCCTCTGGTGGCTCAACAGACTAATGCAGTCTGTTATTAACAGCAGCTGCTTGCAATTACTGCAGGTTCAGGTCCCACCAGGCCCAAGGTTGACTCAGCCTTCCATCCTTTATAAGGTAGGTAAAATGAGGACCCAGATTGTTGGGGGCAATAAGTTGACTTTGTATATAATATACAAATGGATGAAGACTATTGCTTGACATAGTGTAAGCCGCCCTGAGTCTTCGGAGAAGGGCAGGATATAAATGCAAATAAAAAAAAAACCTTATGAAGTGGGTACTTGTGTATAAATTGTGGGTTTTTTGCTCCCAATTAATATTAGGGTTCAAGTTATTGCACTTGCTAAACAGATGTATTTTGTATGCAAATGCCAAGATCTATATTCACACACACATCCTTCTAAAATTATGCTACATATATTTATTTTTACTTGGGAATTAGACTGTAAGCACATTGTTCAAGTCAAGATAGCATTCCTTTGATGACATAGGATCAGAGGTGGGTTTCAGCAGGTTCTGACCAGTTCTGGAGAACCGGTAGTGGAAATTTTGAGTAGTTCGGAGAACTGGTAGTAAAAATTCTGACTGGCCCTGTTCCCACCTATTCTCTGCCTCCCAACTCCCAGCTGATTGGGAGGAAATGGGGATTTTGCAGTAACCTTCCCCTGGATTGGGGAGGGAATGGAGATTTTATAGTATCCTTCCCCTGGAGTGGGGTGGGAATGGAGATTTTACAATATCCTTCCCCTGCCACACCCACCAAGCCAAGTCAAGCCCACCAAGCCATACCCACAGAACTGATGGTAAAAAAAATTTGAAACTCACCATTGCATAGGATGCTGAGTTGCAGATAAAGTAGCCTAACAAAATGAGTATAAAAATTTATAGGATAATCTGGCCACATTGCTTTGCGCCTCCGTGGCCATTCCTCCATTGACTGCCAGAAAGAGCATGGGATTGCCTGGTAGCTTAGTGTTTCATTTTGTCTCTTTTTTTAAAACTAGGACTATTGAGCTTTGAATAGTTATTCCACAGGACTGATATTGCTACAGATAACCTCTGCCACGTCCTATCTTGGCACTCCTTGCCCTTACTTAAGTGCCAACATAAGAGCAGGACTGCAGTGATGGGAGGTCTATAATGGGATGCTTTCATCTAAAAAAACTTAAATGAAAGAAATTCAGAAATCATACTCCAAATAGGGCTGCAATGACCCTTGTTGAAGAAGGATATTATAGAACCACAGTTCATTTATTAAGATAATTTTGAAACTATTCTGGATTACTAAATTTTGAAGTAAAAATATAATAATGAAAAAAGAGAAAGAAATTGAGTAAGTTATAAATCAAGCCAATATGAAGCTTGTTGACATAGTTAAATGAAGTGACAGTGTAGTTATGGTTTGGAATGCATGAATTCTATCAGGGACAAGAAACCAGGAACAGGATTAGAGTTCAAAGCACCAAAAGTTCATTTCATGCTACCTATACATAAGAATCTGTTCTACTAATGGTCAAGCCAAATTAACCCCAGATAAGAATTAACCAGGGGTAAAATTGAATTTTTTTTTGCTACCAGTTTTGTGGTAGGCGTGGTGGGTGTGGCTTGGTGGGGGGCCATGTGACTGAGTGGGTGTGGCTATGTAACCATGTGACTGGGGCATCAAAAGACAGAAACTCACTAACAATGTCCTGCTGGAGCAGGGTTGGACTAGATGACCTCCAGATACCTTCCAGCCCTGGATTATCCTCTGAAGCTGTGTCTAGTGCCAGGATTGTCCTTCCTTCCTTCCTTCCTTCCCTCCCTCCTTCCTTTCTTTCTCTCTCTCTCTCAAAAACGGACTCCCCCCCCCCCGTTTTTTGGTTTGACTAACAGGCTTCAGGGAAGCCTGCTGGGAGCAAAAATGGACTCCCCCCCGTTTTTTGGCTAGCACCCAGCTGAGCTGCGTGATCATCAGAGGCTTTTTTTCTTACTTTTAAAGGCATTTTTTTGGCCAAAGAACAAATGCTTTTAAAAGTAAAAAACCCCAACCCTCTGATGCTCACACGGCTCAGCTGGGCATGGGGGGGGGTGGCAGGGATTTTTGCTATCGGTTCTCTGAACCACCCACTACCATTGCTACCGGATCAGGTGATCCGGTCAGAATCAGGAGCATTTCACCTCTGGAATTAACTGAATTCAAGGGGTTTGGACTTAGGTTTTTTGTGGGAACATAATGACACAAAACTGATGATGTGTTGACCTCACCCATGGGCTCCAACTGGTCACCAATTCAACTCCTGTGATAAGTTTGTTGTTTAATAAAATGTGCAAACCTAGTCAGTTAGAATTTGTCCGATAAATGATAGTTAAGCAAGACATGGTTCATATAATGTGCGCACAATCATATTTTATTATTATTTATTATTATTATTATTATTTTATTAGATTTATAAACCGCCCTTCTGCCGAAGGACTCAGGGCAGTGTACAGCCAAGGTAAAAAAGAAACAATGTATAGTTAAAAGTAAATTTAAAAACTTATTATACAGTGTGGCCGAAATTAAAATAGTTAAAAATCTAAAAGACCCCAAATTAAAACTAAATGAAATTTAAAATTTAAACTCTAGACAATTTAAGAAAGCCCCGCGCGAACAAACACATATGTTTTCAGTTTGCGGCAAAAGGTCCGAAGGTCAGGTATTTGACGTAAACCAGGGGGAAGTTCATTCCAAAGAGTAGGACCCCCACAGAGAAGGATCTTCCCCTGGGGGCCGCCAGCCGACATTGTCTGGCGGACGGCACCCTGAGAAGGCCCTCTCTGTGCAAGCATATGGGTCGGTGGGAGGCATGAGGTAACGGCAGGCGGTCCCGTAAGTACCCAGGCCCCAAGCTATGGAGCGCTTTAAAGGTGGTAATCAAAACCTTGAAATGCATCCGAAAGGCAACAGGAAGCCAGTGCAGTCTGCACAGGAGAAGTGTCACATGGGAGCTACGTGAGACTCCCTCTATCACCCGCGCAGCTGCATTCTGGACCAACTGAAGCCTCCGAGTGCATCTCAAGGGGAGCCCCATGTAGAGAGCATTGCAATAATCCAGGCGGGAGGTAACAAGAGCATGAGTGACTGCACATAGGGCATCCCGATCAAGGAAGGGACGCAACTGGCGAACCAGGCGAACCTGGTGAAAGGCTCTCCTGGAGACGGCCACCAAATGATCTTCAAACGACAGCCGTGCATCCAGGAAAACACCCAAGTTGCGCACTCCCTTCTTTGGGGCCAATAACTCGCCCCCAACAGTCAGCTGCGGCTGCAGCTGACTGTATCGGGGTGCCGGCATCCACAGCCACTCCATCTTGGAGGGATTAAGCTTGAGCCTGTTCCTCCCCATCCAGACCCGTACGGCTTCCAAACTGCTACCGAATACCTCTCACCGACCCGTGCGCTCTCACAGAGAGGGACTCTTCAGGGTGCCGTCAGCTAGGCAGTGTTGTCTGGCGACGCCCAGGGGAAGGGCCTTCTCTGTGGGGGCTCCCACCCTCTGGAACGAACTCCCCCCAGGACTCCATCAACTTCTGGACCTCCGAACCTTCCGTCGCGAGCTCAAGACACATTTATTCATCTGTGCAGGACTGGCTTAGATTTTAAATTTATAGGGGTTTTAAATTGGTTTTAATACTTATATTTATATTTTTAATAATTAGGCATTAGAATAAGTTTTTTAATGATTATCTTAATTTTGTATATAAATGTTTTATGTGCCTGTGAACCGCCCTGAGTCCTTCGGGAGATAGGGCGGTATATAAATATGAATAATAAATAAATAAATAAATAAATAAATAAATAAATAAATAAATAAATAAATAAATAAACAAACACCGGGACAGCACTTCGACAGCTTCGTTGGGGTGGCCCGGGGTGGAAAAGTACAGCTGAGTATCATCAGCGTACAGCTGATATCTCACCCCGAAGCCACTGATGATCTCGCCCAACGGCTTCATATAGATGTTGAACAGGAGGGGCGAGAGAATCGACCCCTGTGGTACCCCACAGGGGAGGTGCCTCGCGGTCGACCTCTGCCCCTCTGTCAACACCGTCTGCGACCGGTCGGAGAGATAGGAGGAGAACCACCGGTAAACGGTGCCTCCCACTCCCAACCCCCCCAACCGGTGCAGTAGGATACCATGGTCGATGGTATCGAAAGCCGCTGAGAGATCTAATAGGACCAGGGCAGAGGAATGACCCCTGTCTCTGGCCCTCCAGAGATCATCCACCAACGCGACCAAAGCTGTCTTCATATTTGCAAATGAAATATGTATATAAACACACAATAAAAAGTAGATGATATACATTTGCCATATACAAATTATAGATAGGTAAAGCCTTCAGGATACACAAAGACATTTGAAATATTCTTAGAAGATCTAAATGTCATTAGAAAGTTATTCACATCCATCTCCCAGCCTCTCTGCAGAAAGCTTTCTGCATTATTTTTATTCTTGTAAATTTGTTGACAATGTGATCACAAAGTGACAGTATATAAGTTCAGTATTGTTTCATCTATTCAGTTCTGAATTCAAGTAGTTGTAGGATTCTGGTAATAAAGGAGTTAAGACTCAATGCTGGCTCCTTTTGGAATTGGCCAGCCTCTTCCCTACAACTAGACATCTGGATTTAATAAAATCTAGCAAATGAGAGTGTGTTCTCTCTCCCTTCTTTTACAGAGAAACTGTCAAAACATTCCAATGGTGTGAGGTAGAATCTGGTACAGAAGTTTCTGACTGGCAAAGCACAAGACAACCAGCACAATCATGGCTTCTCAGCGTATCTTGCTTCTGCTGATTATCCTGGTCAGTACTGTCGATGGGCAACAACAGTTAATGGAATACATGGAGAGGAGGCTGGCTGGCTTAGAGGTGAGCATATAACACGGCAACTGACACATTTATCTTTGAGCTTGATAGGCACATGGCACTGAACTGCAGTTGTATAGATGTCTTATTGAATAGTTTGAATGGTAGGAAAAAAAAACCTCTCTCAAGTGGGAACTCACTAGAGGCTCAATTTGAAAGAAGATAAAGAGTGCTGTTCATGATTGTAGATAATGGTATAGAAACTTGAATGAATGTGAAAATTTCAGGCTGCTTAGTTTATATTTGTAAGGAGAGGCATGCAACATATTCTGAAAACAAAAAGTTTTTTCTCTCTCAGATTATAAAGTCTTCTCCATATTTTAAAATGCTATAGTTATTTGGAAGGTCAGGAGCATCCTGTGTAAACATAATAGTCTGACAGCACTTCAGCCATAAATTCACGAAGGCTCTACCCAGCTATTCTGAGGATTAGTAGCTGGATGCATGCTACTGATTGGGAGACAGAACTAGAAAATAAGAATTCTGAAGTCTAGATTGCAACTTGGTACTTTTAAAAGTAAAACTAAATTTTGCAGGTCATCTTAACAATGAAAATACAAGTATATAGGATGCCTAAAAATCCAGAAGGTAGATGAAAATACCTCAGAATTAGCTGATATTTTAACATGACAGGTTTTTAAAATCAAGACTTTCAGTATTTATAATAAAAAAGGCTCTGTAATATGTCAGATCAAATACAAGCTGATTTTTACAGAGTGAATGCTGTCTCAGTTTGAGTTTGAGTTCATTTTTTATCCAGTTATGAGCTTTTTCGTTTTTTCTGCAATTATCTGGATGTAACATGCTTGCTCAAGAGTTTCCTCTACATTCCCCTTAAAGCTTCTAATTCCCTCTGTACCATCAGGAACGCATTTCCCAGTGGCATGATCAGAGCAGCCGATATTCCACTGAACTGAGAGATTTCAAGAATAAGGTGGTGTCTATGTTGGAAACGGTGGAAAAAGATAAGGAAATACTCCGTGCAGAGGTGGAAAATACTGCAATAAGGGTGGACCGACTAGAGCGAGAGGTGGACTATCTTGAGACCCAAAATCCTGCTCCACCCTGTGTGGAAGTAGATGATAAGCTAATGGAGAATCAGGCTTCTCCTGGCAAGAAGCGCAAGAATGAGAAATACGACAAACTGACAGGTAAGCAGAATTCCCCAGGTCATGTGCCCACACTAGAAGCTAGAGCTAATGACCCTCCCACATGTCTTTTCATATGGTTCCCAAATGTTACCATCAGCTATTAAGTTATATTTGGCAGTGTTCACATGTTGGCTAAAGCTGTAATGTGGGTTGTTTGGTTTGGATTAGCATGCTGTGTTAATCCAGCCATTTTGGTGTGTGAACGATGGTTTATGGATTAATGTACTGTGTAAATTGAGCCAATTATTCATGAAACCATAGCCCAGAAAGCCTCAGCTTAGTGATAAAAGTCAGCCTAACCCCACTAAATAAAGGAATATTAAGATAGGCATTTGTAAATGTTTACCATCATGTGGGGATTAGATATACAGTTGAACTCTATTTCACATTTTACCTTTCAAACTTCTGCCAGAGGGAAGAAGGTCTTCAGTATTCTGAAAACAATTCTCCTACCAGAATATAACAAATGTCCATTAAAAAAGAAGAGATTTTGTTGCAGTGGAGAGCTGGCAGCTTTATGTTGGTCATTGTTAAAGAAATCAAGACAGCAGCCTGTTATTAAATAATAATAAATACAGTGAAAAAGGACATAACCTTAAATTATTTTAATGGTCAACATGCAAAGCTCACAAAATGATATAGCTGGTATTCAGCAAAAGCTATAATTTATTATGTACTCGCCAACGGGAGTTGTTGCATTTCTCCTTCACTTAGCACAATAGCCTAAGTCAGCGGTTCTCAACCTGTGGGTCACGACCCCGTTGGGGGTCAAATGACAATTTGCCAGGTGTCGCCTAAGACCATCAGAAATATGGGAAGTATACTTGCGAGTTGAAGAATCGCGCTCCAATGGTTGACTCCACAAGCCAGTTGCAGGCTCTTCAAATCGTTAGCCAAATTCGGCTTCAGGTGCGATGAATTAAAAAAGAGAGAAATCTTTGCTCTGATGTCTCCCTCTCAAGCCAGCTGCAATGCCTCCGTCCTCGAGGCAATTGCAAGCAGTTCAGATCGCTAGCCAATACGGCTTCAGGCGCAATAAATTCAAAACGAAAATAATTTTACGGTTGGGGTCGCCACATCATGGGGAATTGTATTAAAGGGGTTGCCACATCGTGGGGAATTGTATTAAAGGGGTCGCAGCACTATAAAGGTTGAGAACCACTGGCCTAAGTGGACGGACAGTTTTGGAAGAGGGGAGGAGCTTCATATTTTATTCCCTACAACAAAAAGAACATTTACATTTTATAAGAAATGATTTTGTTTTCTTCCTTGCATTTTCCTATAAGTGCAAGGTCCAGTTTTGTTTTGGTTTTTGGATCAATGTAGATTTTCTCCAGTCTCATCTTCCAGCGGTACAACCATTACCACTGTAATCAGGTCCATCTAGGTTGCTGCTGGCTATCTTCTTCTTTTTTTCTTTCCATCATTCCCTGAATTATGGACTTAAGGAAGTAGATCTTTGTCCAAAATGCCCAAAATACAATAACTTGTGCCTTGTCATTTGTGCCTAAAGAGAGGATTTTGGATTAATTTGTTCTGGGATCCATTTGTCTGTTTTCTTGGCTAGTCACAATATTGATTTTCAACACCAAAGGTCAAAAGCATGAATTCTGTCCTATCTTGCTAACTTTTGCTTCAACAGAGTACCACAATGAAAACAATTGTCTACACAATTCTGACCTTTGTGGGTACAGATACAATATGATATCTGAATATATTTTCCAAATCCTTCATTGTTATCCTACCAAGTGCTGGTCTGAGAAGTATTTTTGACTGTTCGATCCTTTAATGTTGATTCTAAAAGACAGAGACAATCCATCACTTCAATATTTATTTATTTATTTATTTATTTATTTATTTATTTATTTATTTATTTATTTATTTATTTATTTATTTATAACAGATATAAACAATTAATTGATAATCAAGTAATCAAATTTATTCCAGTCTTCAGACAGGAGTTTCAATTATCCTGAGCCACTTATCAATTATAAGGCTGGTTGCTGTTCCTCTTTTCATTAGTTTGGCTTTTTTTGTATTTAATCTTAGCTTCCCTTTTCTCCCTGTACTCCCTATTTTTTATCACTAAAGTTTCCAGATTATTTGCATTTTCAGCTATCAAAGCAATGTCATCAGCATAGCAAGTTATTGATTTTTTCTCTCTCCAATTTTAAAGTCATGCTCATTTCTTTCAGTCAACCCCCCCCCGTCTCTCTGTCTCTTTGTCGCCATCTCTCTACACACACACACACACACACACACACACAAAGAGTATGTAGGTTAAATAAATAAGGACACAGTATTCAGCCTTGTCTCATTGTGCTACCCTGGAGTTAGACTGTTTCACCATGATCCATCCAGGATCATGGTGGTAGTCCTCAATTTACAACAGCAGTTGGGACCAGAATTTGTGTTGCTAAGTGAGGGGGTCTTGAAGCACAATTGCATTGATTTGTAATGGCAATCCCTACAATCCTGGTTAACTGAATCCTATGATCATTAAATAAGACAACTTTCTGCTAGCTTCCCATAACTAAAATTATAGGAAATCTGGCTGGAAGTTCCAAGTCCCAGGCCTTCAGACAGATAAGTGGCTGCTGCTAGGTGGAGGAGATAGCAAGAGTGTGCTTGGGGAAGGCCTGGGACAGTCCATGAGAAGTGAGGCACAGCAAAGGGAGGGTGTGCAAAAGTGCATGAGGATGCAAAGGGAAGGTTAGAAAGGTACATGTTGATACAATGAGGTTTACAAGAGGAACTGCACAGGTTAGTAAGGGTTCCTGGAGGTGTGATGCCAGTCAGGGAAGGTGAGTGTCCAAGTGGCCATGGTATAAGTGCAGAGGGGCTGGAGGAGGGTGGTCAGATAGGTGATATTTACCCCAGAGACATGCAACAGTCCCTGCTGGTTTTACCATTGACTTTCCAAAGAATTTGGCAGGGAAAGTTGCAAATAGTGAACATGGGATCATGGGAGAGTTGGCAACTGGTAATAAATACAAATGGGTTGCCAAGTACCCAGGTTGCAGTCACATGACTGCAGTGATTCTGGAATGCCCAGATTCCAAGAACTGGTTTTAACCTCCGTTGGTTCAGCTCTGTCAGAATTTCAAAGGGTTGCTGAATAATGGTCATAGGTCAACTATTACCTATATATGCTTTGCATAAGGACAATGAAGTATTCTGGGATTCCTATTTCCCTAAGCATATTCCTACAATAATCAAAGGTTTTTCTATTACATAAGAAGCACAATCTGAGTTCTTTCTATGTGCTTTTCAATTATCAGTGTCCATCAGCAATAATGTATCTTGTTTCTTGGCTGTTTCTAAAGCCAGCTTGAACATCTGCAATCTCCTTTCCCATGTCGGGCTTTAATCTGAGTTGGAAAATCGTAAGCATTATTCTGCTTCCATGTGAAATTAAGGACATTGCATGACAATTTGAACGTCCTTGAATTTCCTTTATTTAGTATTGGTATGTAGAATGACCACTTCCAATTTGTTTGCCGTTATATCATATTCCAGATTGAGTGGCATAGTTTGGTTAGAACCTTTATTGATTCTTCATCTATTGTTTGCCATATTTTCACAGATATTCCATCAATTATTTTAGCCTTCTGACTTGGTAATGATTAGGAATACTGATCCTTCATCTTCTTGTACTAGAGGTTCTTATAAATAGGAAATATCCTTTAAATTGTCTTCAACAACAAGCAGCCTACCTTGTTGTCATGTTCCTTTGATTTTAGATTGACCTTGATAATAAAACTGGTTAAAATCCTCTTTTTCTGAATCAGTTGGAACATAAATTCGGATAATCATCATATTGAAGTGTTGTCTGCAATGTCTAATAGACAATATTCAGTCATTGTACCCAAGAATTATCTTGGCAATATTCTTCATAACTATGAAACTAACACCATTTCTTATGTGTGCTTATGTATACTCTTAAATTTATTGATGTCTACATTGTCAATCTGTAGTCATTTCCTTTTCATACCATCTTTCACTGTGCTTGAGATTTCCCCTGTTCATACTTCTTATGTTCTATGTTCCCATTGTAAGTCTGTTGTGGCAGCTTCAAATTTCTTTTCCTGCATGACAGCAGCATAGCAAAATCTCTTGAAGGTTTTAATTTACCCATCTCATAAATCCACTAGTACTCCAAAAGATCCTCAAATCTTCCTCAATAGCATAGAAGCATAGAATCATAGGGCTATAAAGGACCTTGGAGGTCTTCTAATCGAACCCTTGTCCAAGGCAGGAATCCTAGAGCATTCTAGACAAATTGTTGTGCAGTTGTCTTGAAAATGTCCAGAAATGAAGTACCCACAGCCTGTGGATCCTGATCTTGCTTGCCTTTCTTTTTTTGTGTGTGTGTGCATACATTGTCCAGGACAGAAGCCCAGTTTACCCTAAGTATATTCAAGTAATCTGTGTAAGATAGAATTTCATACAGTATGGTATTTATATGGTGTACTTTTAAGTTAACTTAGTTGTTTGCTATATTTCATCAGTTTCAAAGTACATGCTTTGGGATTAGAAATGGGCAAAATAGTTGCACGGAGGCATATTTTTAACATACAAAATAAATGAATATAAGATACTGTTTTTTTTCACAGCATCGGCATATACATTAGAGGGCCATCCGTAGTTTAATTATCAATAAAGCAGTTGGCATAAATAATTTGTGGTATATAAAATATAAATAATCTCAGAAATCTGTAAAATTTAAGCCATCTGTTTCTGAACATGACATGGAATGTTTTGTGTGCTTACATTTGTTGATATTATGCTTCAATACGGATGTGAGATAATATATATTAAGCATGCTATAACTATTCTTTATAGATTGCAGTGACACCATATCCCAAGTCAAAGCCATGAAGATATTAAAGAGGTTTGGCAGCACTGCTGGACTCTGGACCAAAGACCCCCTCAGTAATTCAGAGAAGATCTATGTGTTTGATGGCACCAGCAATGACACTGTCTATGTTTTTCCAAGGATGCGAGAATTCACCCTCTTTTCTGCTACCCGAAAGGCTGCACGCATCAAGTTGCCCTACCCATGGGTTGGCACAGGACATTTGGTATATGGAGGGTATCTTTATTATATTCGGCGACATGGCACATTTCAGGTTATCAAGTTTAGCTTGACCAACAAAACAATCGTTGATAGTTCTGTCTTCCCAGCTGAGGAGCAGATCCCCGTCTTTGGTCTTGCATCCTACAACTACATTGATTTGGGGGCCGATGAGGAAGGCATCTGGGCTATTTATGCCACACAAGAAAATGAGAAAAATATAGCATTGGCCAAACTAGATCCTACATCTCTAGACATTGAGCAAATGTGGGACACACCATGTCCACGGGAGAATGCAGAGAGTGCTTTTGTTATCTGTGGAGCTCTCTATGTAGTATACAATACCCGGTTGCCCAGCCGATCCCGTATTCAATGTATCTTTGATGTCAGTGGCTCAATGGCATCTGAAGATGCTGCCCAAGTCTATTTCCCAAAGCGATATGGTTCTCACTCCAGTATGAAGTACAACCCCAAAGAAAGGCAGATCTATGCTTGGGATGATGGCTATCAGATCATTTACCGTATGGAGATGAAGAAGAAGAGTGAAGTCTGAAAAAGGCCTTTGTCTCTGGCAAAAGAGAATCTGAAACATATCTCAGTGCCACAGGTTACGACTCAGATGCCATACATGCCAAGTGGTGCATAGCATAGGAAGGCAGCAGCCATAAAGAGGACTGATTATACTGAACTTTTAAAACGAAATGCCTTTCTGATATATTAAATGCTTTTAAACAGATATTGTCTGCATTTTTTATTGGTGCCTGTCAATTTTCATTTGCTTTTCAACTAAGATTTATTTTTTTAAAAAAAATAAATTTTAGGATGGAAAAACTATTGTTCCAATCAAAAGCATGAAGAAAAGATTTGTATATCTAACTTCTTAATTTACATGTTCTTCAATAACTTTAAATCTTCTACTCTGTAGATCTCTGCTGTAGATCACTCCTTTTTCAAAAGCAATTCAGAAGAGATTGAGAAATATTTGACTGTCATTTCAGACTCTAGGAGTTTGCAGTGGCTATGGAAAACAAAACCCTGGTTATTTTAATGGTTAATTTAATGAGAGTTCACCTGAAGTGCTCTACTAAAATTGGATATAGCAATTGGAAAGTGCAAAGATGGGGTTTGGAGATGAATGATTATGCTGTATGCCATTCTTCTGCCCCACTGCGATGCTTTTAAATGCTGAATGAGTTTAGATCAGTGTCAAAACTAGCGTAAATTTATTTTCCCTCATTGCTTACAATTTGATTTAAGAACTTCAATTATCAGAGTGGCCTATAACTGGAATATTTGAAGTAGGGCTAAATATCGCTATCTTTCATTTGCTAGTCTAGACATTTAGCGTGACTCACATTGCAGTTATTATCTGAAAAAAAAAGGTGAATTTTCCCATAATCAATTTTCTTTTTTTCCTTCAGCTTTTATATCTAGCTATATTTTTTTGTGTGCTGAACATCAGAGAGAATTTAATGCATTTTGAGTTCTTTGTGGTTTAGAATTTCTAGTTGATAATTCTTTATACTGGAGGCTTTGCTTGGGCAAGGCTAATGTTGGGTGCATGTGTGTCTCTGCATGTGGCATTTATTGTTTATGTGCAAATTACTGAGATTTTAATTTTTATAGAGAGAGTATATTTCTTTATGTGCATAAACAAGAAGAGTACTGGCCACATGGCACAGAGAAACATACATTTATTAGAAGATGTGCATATGTGGAAAAAAATTATCTTCATCCCTGTCTGGACAATTTGCATCCAATCTCCCACCTTCTTTTTATTTAGGAAAGATGGTAGAGGAGGTGGTTGCATGTCAACTTCAAAGATTCCTGGATGAAATGAATGATCTGGACCAGTGGTGGGTTTCAAAATTTACTACCGGTTCTGTGGGTGTGGCTTAGTGGGCGTGGCTTGGTGGGCATGACAGGGGAAGGATACTGTAAAATCTCCATTCCCTCCCCAATCCAGGGGAAGGTTACTGCAAAATCCCCATTTCCTCCCAATCAGCTGGAAGTTGGGAGGTAGAGAATAGATGGGGACAGGGCCAGTCAGAGGTGGCATTTACCAGTTCTCCAAACTACTCAAAATTTCTGCTACCGGTTCTCCAGAATGGTCAGAATCTGCTGAAACCCACCTGATCTGGACCCCTTCCAAGTCAGGATTCAGGTCCTGTTATGGGGCAGAAACAGCATAGGTCAAACTTGTAGATGATCTCTGGTGAGAGTGGGATGGGGGTGGTGCATCCATTCTTGCTCTCCTTGAACTCTCAGTTGCCTTCAGTACCATGGAATATGATATCCTTTTGGGCTAGCTGCAGGATTTGGGGTGGGGCAGGACAGGGCAGATTAGATTGATTTGACTCCTTTCTCCAATGTCAGTCCCAATTGGTGTTGATAGGGAATGAGAGGCCCATTCCACCCACAGCTGCTCTTTTATGGTGTCCCGCAGAGCTGGTATTTTCTCCAATCTTTTTAAACATCTAAATGAATCCGTTAGATAAGATCTTCCATCACCATGGGATGAATAACAGAATTGGAAGGGACCTTGGAGGTCTTCTAGTCAACCCCTCCTGCTCAAGCAGGAAACCCTAAGCCATTCCAGATAAATTGTTTTCCAATCTCTTCTTAAAAATGTTCAGTGTTGGAGTACCCACAATCTCTGGAAGCAATATTTCCAATGATTAACTGTCAGGAAATTTCTCCTTAGTTCTAGATTGGTTCTTTCCTTGATTACTTTCTATCCATTGCTTTGTATCCTGCCTTCAGGTGCTTTGAAGAATAGGTTGGCCATCTTTTCTTTGTGGCAGCCCCTTAGTTATTGGAACACTGCCATCATATCACACCTAGTCCTTCTTTTCATTAAACTAGTCATACCCAATTCCTGCAACCATTGCCCAGATCTTCTTCATATGCATTTTGCTCTCTATATCCCACCTATTATTGAATATTAACTGGATTTTTAAATGTATGTTTTTGATTTATTGTTTTAAGATTTTATATCATATTTTAATTATATGACTCTAAGCCTTCTAAAGTCATCTTGGTGAGATAGAAGTTTAATAATAAATAAATAAATAAATAAATAAATAAATAAATAAATAAATAAATAAATAAATAAATAAATAAATAAATCAGCTCAGATACTGGAAAGAAAGAAATATTATGTAGAGAGAGTTGATAGCAGGAGTACATAAGCAACAGCTGTTTGATAGTAAAGAGCAGCTATATATATATATATATATATTTTCTCTTCTGTAATTTTTCAGTAACTCTTTGAATAACAGCTGAGCATGTCTGCTGCATACTTTTCAGAACAACCACAAGATGCCTCCATTTAATGGTGTATATAATCCTTTATATCAAGATTGAACAGACTGATTTATAAAAATATACACACATACACACAAGTGTTCAAAATCCATCAACTGGCATTAAGGATTTCAATAGTGGCTTAGTAGGACAAATACAGATACTCCTCAATTTACAACCATTTGTTTAGCAACTGTTCACAGTTACAATGACACTGAAAAAGGCCACTGAAAAGGGCCTCTGTGGCTCAGGCTGGTAAGACAGTCTGTTATTAACAGCAGCTGCTTGCAATTACTGCAGGTTCAAGTCCCACCAGGCCCAAGGTTGACTCAGCCTTCCATCCTTTATAAGGTAGGTAAAATGAGGACCCAGATTGTTGGGGGCAATAAGTTGACTTTGTATGTAATATACAAATGGATGAAGACTATTGCTTGACATAGTGTAAGCCGCCCTGACTCTTCAGAGAAGGGCGGGATATAAATGCAAATAAAAAAAAAAACCCAAAAAACCCCACGGCTTACAGCTGGTCTTCACAGTTACAACTGATGCAGCATCCCCATATCAAAATTTGAGCACTTGGCAAACAGGGTCATGTGATCGCCATGTGACTTTTCCATATGGCTTCTGACAAGCAAAGTCAATGGGGAGAGCCAACTTTGCTTGATAAGTGCCTGATTCATATAACAACTAAAACGATTTGCTTAACAGCTGAGGCAGAAAAGGTCATAAAATTGGACACTGCTCACTTTTACAACAGAAATTCTAGTCCCAACTGTGTCAAAGACAACCTGTATACACTCCAAATCATTCCCTCTCCTTAAAAGCAATAAAATCAGACTTATGCACGGTCACTCATGCCTGGACTACTGCAATGCTCTCTACATGGGGCTCCCCTTGAAGAGCACCTGGAGGCTCCAGCTGGTCCAGAATGCGGCTGCGTGGGTGATAGAGGGAGCTACCCGTGGCTCCCATATAACACCTCTCCTGCGCAAGCTGCACTGGCTGCCTGTGGTCTTCCGGGTGCACTTCAAGGTGTTGGTTACCACCTTTAAAGTGCTCCATGGCTCAGGACCGGCTTATTTACGGGACTGCCTGTTGCCACCGTTTGCCTCCCATCGACCTGTGCGCTCCCATAGGGAGGGCCTCCTCAGGGTGCCGTCAGCCGAACAATGTTGGCTGGCGACCCCCAGGGGGAGAGCCTTCTCTGTGGGGGCACCTACCCTCTGGAATGAGCTTCCACCAGGACTTCGACAGCTTCCTGACCTCCGGACCTTTCACCGCGAGCTGAAGACGTACTTATTCTTCCGCGCAGGGCTGGCATAAAACTATTAGTAATTTTAATTGGTTTTTTTATGGTTTTAATGTGTATTTTAACTAATGGGCCAAATTGAATAGGTTTTTTAATGGGTTTTTAACTGTATATTGTATGTTGTACTTTAAAGAATGTACTTTAAAGTACTTTAAAGTATGTTGTACTTTAAACAATGTTTAACTGTATATTGTATGTATGTATATATTTTATAGTGTACGTTCTCATGAACTTCGCACAGAACTTAAACGAAGACAAGACAATGGTGAATCCAACCTGTACATCGACTACCACGCAGATTGCATCAAAAATAAAACCTACAATCAAAAAATCACCTCCAAACCCCCCATCACCCATAACAATCAACCAGCCATCCCATTATTCAACCAAGTACCCATCACCCTACCATCCATTCAACCAACCATCTAACCAACCATCCAAACAGTCATTTAACCTGCCATCCAAACAGCCATCCATCCAGCCATCCAAACAGCCACCCAACAATCCACCCAATCAGCCATCCAAACAGCCATCCAAACAAACAACCAAACTACCATCCAACCAGCCACCCAACCAACCATTCAACCAAACATCTCAATACAAAACATCCAACCACCAATCCAACCATCTATTCAACCACCTGTTGTGCACAACCCCCTACCATCTATTCAACCACCTGTTGTGCACAACCCTCAACCTACAAACATCCAAAACTAGGTATGCACACCCCTTACCTCTGCAACACCAATTACTACAGGTCTCAAATGCAAATTGATGAATGCAAGAAGCATTGTTAACAAATTACCTGAATTTATCCTCTTGTTAAACAGTGGTACATTTGATATCATATTTGTTTGTGAAACATGGCTGAACTCATCCCTTCTTGACTCCATTATCTCAAAGAATATCAAGTTTATAGATCAGATCGTGAAAACCGAAGAGGTGGTGGAGTGGCTATCTTTTACAAAAAGTCATTGAATCTAAAAAATATCCAAGTTGCACAAAAACGTTCTCTTCCTGAAACTATTATATGCGACCTATCCCTTAACACCACTCTTCGATTCTTACTATGCTACAGAGCCCCTGACTATGACATTATCCATGCAAATATGCTAACCTTACTGCTAACATGGGCTACCTCTTGCCCATATCCTCTCATCTTCCTGGGTGACCTAAATCTACCTCTCATAAACTGGATAACTAATGAATGTACAACTGATCCAATCCATACTACACTATACAACGCTGTTACAAACCTAGGTCTTGAACAACTTGTAACTAACAATACAAGACTCAACAACTGCCTTGATCTCATCTTCTGCAACAACTCCAACTCAATTTATGGACTACAAATTAAAGAACCTTTTTCCAACAGTGACCACTGCATGATTGATTTTCGTCTCAATATACGTCCATACTTAGATCGCAATAACAATAGTATTCCCAGCTACAACTTCAAAAAAGCCAACTACGACCTCATAAACAATGATCTTTCATTTCTGGACTGGCAAAATCTGTTTGCTACCTGCACAACCGCTGAAGGCCACTATAGAGTTTTCCTACTTGAAATCAATAAAGTCATTAAACTATATGTACCACAAATGCCCACCATGACCAGGAAAAGCAAACTACCCATATCAGTAAAAAAGCTTCAATAAAAAAAAATCCCTCTGGAAAAGAAACAAAAAAGGCTATGTAGCAAATTTCTAAAACCGCTACAAAAATATATGCAACCAAATAAAAACTGAATGCACAAATTACCACACCAAAAAAGAAGAGGACCTTCTGCGCACAAATTCCAATCATGGCTTTTATAATTTTGTTAACAATAAACTTAAAAACTTAAAAAGATCTTAAAAAGATCCATCCCACCACTAAAAGATTCTAACAACAAAGAATACAATGACGAAACAGTTAAAGCTAACCTCTTCAACATTTTCTTTGGCTCAGTTTTTGTTAACAGCAATAACACATATCCGACATTCCACAAACGCACCAGCATTGAATATATGTACCCATATAGATTTCACAGAAGATAACGTTGAAAAAGCTCTTCATAACTTGAAACCATCGCTATCTATTGGACCTGATGGACTATGCGCATACTTCTTAAAAAAAATTTCCACTAATATAGCAGAACCCCTAAGCATAATCTTTGACAAAGCTTTCACTACCAGTTCCCTTCCCAAACTTTGGTCACTAGCCACAGTCATCCCTATCTTCAAGAAAGGAGACCCCAGCTTAGTTGAAAATTACAGACCGATCTCTCTGTGCTGCGTCACCTGCAAAGTCATGGAATCAATCATCAACCAATCCATTACCTCACACTTAGAAACTAACAACCTACTCTCCAATAAACAATTTGGTTTCAGGAAAAAATTATCATGCAACTTACAACTTCTTCACTGTAAAAACATATGGACTACAAATCTTGATCAAGGCAAAACAATAGATGCAATCTACATAGACTTCTGCAAAGCTTTTGACTCAGTAGTACACGATAAACTTCTCCTAAAACTAAAATCCTATGGTATTTCAGGATCCCTTCACAAATGGATATCTGCTTTTCTGTCTAACAGACAACACGTGGTCAAAATTGGCAATGCTCTATCAAATCCTGTTCCTGTCAAGAGTGGCGTTCCTCAAGGCAGCGTCCTTGGACCAACATTCTTCATACTATACATTAATGATCTTTGTGACCATATCACAAGTAATTGTGTTCTCTTTGCTGACGATGTCAAACTATTTAACACCACAGACAATGCATCTATCATCCAAAAAGACCTTGATCATCTAACCACTTGGTCTAAAACTTGGCAACTCCAAATCTCAACCAGCAAATGCTCAGTCTTACATATTGGAAAAAAGAACCCAAAAACTAAGCACACACTAGATGGACATTACCTTACAGATGAACCCCACCCCGTTAAAGACCTTGGAGTTTTCATGTCAAATGATCTAAGTGCCAAAGCCCACTGTAACTACATAGCAAAAAAGGCTCTAAGAGTTGTAAACCTAATCTTGCGTAGCTTCTTTTCCAAAAACACTACACTACTAACCAGAGCATACAAAACATTTGCTAGACCAATTCTAGAATACAGCTCGCCGGTTTGGAACCCTCACCACATCTCTGACATCAATACAATTGAACGAGTCCAGAAATATTTCACAAGAAGAGTTCTCCATTCCTCTGAAAACAACAAAATACCTTATCCCACCAAACTTGAAATCCTAGGCTTAGAAAACTTGGAACTCCGTCGCCTTCGACAAGACCTAAGTTTAACTCATAGAATCATCTATTGCAATGTCCTTCCTGTTAAAGACTACTTCAGCTTTAACTGCAATAATGCAAGAGCAACTAACAGATTTAAGCTTAATGTTAACCGCTTTAATCTAGATTGCAGAAAATATGACTTCTGTAACAGAATCATCAGTGCTTGGAATACTTTACCTGACTCTGTGGTCTCTTCCCATAATCCTAAAAGCTTTAACCAAAAACTTTCTACTATTGACCTCACCCCATTCCTAAGAGGACCATAAGGGGCGTGCATAAGCACACAAATGTGCCTACCGTTCCTGTCCTATTGTTTTTCTTTTCTTCTTCCTATATATATATAGATGCTTATACCTCCCAATATTTACTCATATATATGTTTATATACTATAAAATCTTTTTATATGATGTTGTGACAAAATAAATAAATAAATTTTATTGTGTTTTCACCTGGCTGGAAACCGCCCTGAGTCCTTCGGGAGAAGGACGGTATAGAAATTAAATTATTCTTATTCTTATTCTTCTTATTTTGGAGGTATTTGATTATCAGAACTGATTTATCTCTTTTATGCAGAATCCACTTCTGTCTGCCTGGTTTCAGAAGAAACGCAGAGAAAGTTGTTTTGCTATATTTTACTCCTATTACTACAATTTAAGAATGTTTCCCAAGTATTGAGTGTGGAAAGTTTTGATTGATTTGTGATTTGAAACTTCCCATCCAAATGTCTCAGCAGTTTATTATAATAATAGTACATACGTTTGTATAGAATTGAAACTGAGAATTTGGAAAAGGTTTCTTAGGTTTTTTGTTAGAAGTACACAAGGTGTGGCACAACCATGAAGCTACAATCCAGTTTGGAAACCTAGCAACCTAATAGGTCAAAAGCTAAAAAAAGAGGAACCAACTACTACTCAGAATATGCAAGACATTATCCTGAGTATCCAAAGAACTAACATCATAACTGCTAGTCAACTTTTGGGAGATTCGTTTTCCTGAAATCACAGAATTCCTCCCTCCCCCGCTATTATTTAGCATCTGGCATATCATATATGGATTAGAAATATATATTAACATTTCATCTAGATTAGTAAAATGCAATAAAACATTAATGTTAAAAAGATCTGTTTCCTGCTAATTTAGTATGTAACCTATGGGCCTAATACTGAAATATAAAAATCTGTATTGTTCATACCCATAGATTGGTTTCTGCGTTGTTTACACCTAGTTTTCCAAAGTATAAAGAAATTTTCTTGTAATCTTTATACTAGATTGTAATCTTTGCTCCCTTGATGCTGTTTTGGACTTCCCTTCTCCTGGCCTTTTCTTGGTTAGGAAAGATTTTTTGAGCAATGCTTCTGCCAAATTCCTGGCTCTCATCCTTCCATTATCTGCAAAACACAAACTCAGTTGGAGAAGAATAGTCTGCCAATTTGACTACTTTTGTTTTCTTAATAGATTGGTCTGCCAGGGGTGCAACAGAGAACTACAAATGTTGCTAGGTACACACAGACCACATTTCATTATTTCCTACACCAATTTTTGTATGCTACCATCCTGCATATGAAATGTTGGAAAAAGAGTTGCCATTGCATGACCAGAACTGAATGGTAGATTGATATGCTGATCTGGAATGAAAGAGATCAGGGTCTCACTAACACATGCACAAAATCCCAAGATAAAATCCTGCATGAAGAATAGAGATAGGTTTGAAAGTAGAAGAATAGATTCAATGTAACCAAAGGGGGAAAATTACAGATTTTAGACAAAGGCTCAAACAGGGTTTTTAAAAAAGATTTAAAAGATTTTCTTGGCTAACTGCCCCATTCCTTTCTCCAACTGAAGTGATTCCAATGCAGACTGGAAATTCATGGGAGAGAAATTTATATAACAGCTGGGGGCTATTTCAGTGCCAAGCTATTTCCAGCACATGTGGGGAAAAGAGAGAAGCTTGTTGATGTACTCCAGACTCATATTGCCTTGGGAATCTCTTGGGAGGGGAGGGGGTGGTCAGAATTGCAGGTCAACGTTTCCTGAGTCTGCAAGAGAATAAGTGTTTCTACTTTACTATTTTAAATCTGTAAAGTCTAGAACTGATTGGAGTTTTCTAGGTCATGCAACCCAACTAGCAATTTGTAGGTAAACTGTTCCCCACTCTCGTACTCCTACTGTGATTTACTATCTCATTTCCTAACAGAAGTTCTTATGCTTTTTTTGGGGGGGGAGAACAAAGAACATTAGGGAACTGCATTACACCAAACCAAATTATTTAATCATTTTAAACCAACATAAACTTAGGCTTCAGTAAAATATGTAAATTAGGTCAATAATAAATGAGTTCTTGTAATAAAAAAGCACAATATACTTACAATACTTACAAATACTGTAGAAGGTTTCCAGACATTTCCATAAGTGGGAAAGCAAGGATGAGAAAACCCTTTTGGGCAACTTCACTCATCTTTTTCTTTTAACGACCTATAATTCTTTGCAAGGTGGCGTCTGGGCAACTGAATGGAGCTGAGTGTTTACTGGCCGGATACCCTTCCTGTCACCAATGTGGAGTTTTTTTCATCAGATATAGTCTTATTGTGCCCAGAGAGAGAAATATCTGCCTCTACCTAGGATTGAACTCACAGCCTCCTGATTGTGAGGCGAGAGCTCCACCTCTAGGCCACCGTACCACTCAGGCAACTTAACTCTTGGAATAGAGAAAATATTAGAAATAGGCTTTTTGAAAGGGATATTAATAAAGATACTAATGGAGTAGAGTCATCCAAATTTTCATCTTGCTTTTGTCATAAAAATAATAGAAGCCCCTTTTAATACCTGGTTAATATTTATTCTTATTTACTTATCAAACATATTTATATAGCTGCCCAAATCACACACAGGATACCAAGTGATGTACAACCATAAAAATCTACAGTTCAATATTACCAGTGTTGCACTGAAAAAGGCTTTCATATCCCTTCACTTGTAGATTATGTCTTTTGCATATCTTAAAGGGACACCTTATAAAAGCCATGTTGAACTCTGTCCTTGTGGTATTGATCAAGTGGAGGATATTATTCACAATGTCTTCCATTGCTCCATTTATGCTGAGACTAGGGCCAAATTGTCAATGGTAGGTGAATGTAAGATAGAATTTAATTAATCCTTGCAAATGTGTTTCTCACAGTTGACAGATGCTACTTTTGCTTTGTTGTCATTTAAACTTAAAATATTTAAGTTATTAATTGTAGTCCTGGCTTTATATTGCTTCAACTTCTAATCCTTTATCCTTTATCCTTTATCCTTTATCCTAACCTATCCTATCCTATCCTATCCTATCCTATCCTATCCTATCCTATCCTGTCCTGTCCTGTCCTGTCCTGTCCTATTCTGTCTGTCCTATCCTATCCTATCCTATCCTATTGTTATTTTATTTTATTTTATTATATTATATTTTATGCTGTGCTACATTGTTATGCCCTGTGCTTGCAACAATAATGTTATTTACTTATTGTGAGAAAGCAGGGAGAAATGTTGAAAAAGGATATGACAATTAAAAGTATGATATCCTATTCATATATCACTTATTTCAACTGATTTTGATATGGTGTACTGTAAAACGAGTATATCTAAGGACAGCTTTTGGCTCAAATCCCTGGGAGAGACCATGGAGAAAGCTAACCACTTCTTCTATTCACTGTAACTATCTCAAGTTGATAATTCTGCTATATGAGAACATCTTTACACAGATATAAAAAAGGGAATTAATTGCCTTCTGCCCCTTCTTCAAGAGTCAAATAGGGATGCATTCTGATTCCCTTATTAATTTTTCCACTAATGATATTGTTCTGGTGCATGCCAAACATAAATTTATATCTTTCTCAATACAGACAATGACACCAGTTTATTCCAGCTGGCCTCCATAGATGCTTTGGAATAGGAACATCCTTCTGTGTTTGGAAAACCTAGAAATTACCCTGTTTCTCCAAAAATAAGACCCAACCAGAAAATAAGTCCTAGCATGATTTTTCAGGATGCTTGTAATATAAGCCCTACCCCCAAAATAAGCCACAGTTAAGATTGTCAACCAGATGGATGCATTTAGCATTGTATTTCTCTAAAAATAAGGCCTAGCTAGAAAATAAGCTCTAATGCATCTTTTGGAGCAAAAATTAATATAAGACCTGGTCTTATTTTTGGAGAAACACGGTAGCTATGCTAAAACAAAGATCCTAGTGTTCACTAAAAAGTGCTTTAAGTTTTCTTATAATTGGCAAATCATTGGCAGCACTATTGAGCAAGTCAAGGATGTTAAACATCCAGCTATTCATTTTCTACCTCTGGAATCATCAAATCTGTAAGTGCTTATAAGAGCATAAAAAGTCTCCAACAAGATTAAACTTGCAAGCCACAAAGGCATTGTTGTGTTTACAGAAATCAAATCATTTGAAACCAAGGTCTTCAGTTGGCTGCTATGTGGTGCTCAACTTTATGAATATAAGAACACTGTTGCTTTGGAAATAGTTCGGTTGAACCCATTCTTCATACCCTTCACTTAGCAACAATTGTTTTCATTTGGAACTTGGCTGTGTCTCCCTTGCTGTCTTAAATTTGATCTAAGCAAACATCCTGGAAGAAATCCTTGGTACAACTTACTGTCTTGAATAGGTTATACTTCATTCTTGAAAAAGCAATCCATTTGGATTTGTCTCACTATGGGCTAGCTACCTTGTATGCTCAGTGGGTCTGGATAAACCTCTAGTTGAGATTAAGTAGAGTTCTAAATTTTGCTATTAATAAATCATATAATCTGTCATGTCCTTCATGTCTTGTTCAGAAGAGTGTTCTTTTTAGAATGAGGTGCTGCCCTTAATTGTTACTACTGGTAGATATCACAATATTCCTTGTCAGAATCATCTTTGCATTTGCACTGACAACAAGGTCAAGTGTGTACTTCCTATATGTGCTGCTAGATAAAATTTTATATCACACTTGGCATCATGATCTCACTGAACAGCTTTTTAACAATCAATCCCACCTGTCACAATAAATGATAACAGATTAGCTGCTGCACTGCAATTACATTAAAAAATTGTAAGATTCCTAATTGAAGCTATGGCCATTAGAAACTCTGCTCTATAACAAACTAAATTTAAGTTTTTTTCATTTTCATCTCTCAGTTGTTAACTGTTTTGTTCTAAATCTTTCCAACAATCTATGTAGACAACTAAATCTTTCGTATAGCTTTACAGCTTACTGAATTTAACCTACTTATTGTGTTGACTTTTCTCCTGTGATAAATAGAATAGAATAGAATAGAATTTTTATTGGCCAAGTGTGATTGGACACACAAGGAATTTGTCTTGGTGCATATGCTCTCAGTGTACATAAAAGAAAAGATACATTCATCAAGGTACAACATTTACAACACAATTGATGGTCAATATATCAATATAAATCATAAGGATTGCCAGCAACAAAGTTACAGTCATACAGTCATAAGTGGAAAGAGATTGGTGATGGGAACTATGAAAAAATTAATAGTAGTGCAGATTTAGTAAATAGTTTGACAGTGTTGAGGGAATTATTTGTTTAGCAGAGTGATGGCCTTCGGGAAAAAACTGTTCTTGTGTCTAGTTGTTCTGGTGTACAGTGCTCTATAGCGTCGTTTTGAGGGTAGGCGTTGAAACAGTTTATGTCCTGGATGTGAGGGATCTGTAAATATTTTCACAGCCCTCTTCTTGATTCGTGCAGTATACAGGTCCTCAATGGAAGGCAGGTTGATAGCAATTATTTTTTCTCCAGTTCTAATTATCCTCTGAAGTCTGTGTCTTTCTTGTTGGGTTGCAGAACCGAACCAGACAGTTATAGAGGTGCAAATGACAGACTCAATAATTCCTCTGCAGTTTGAGTTTTCTGAGTTGGCGCAGAAGGAACATTCTTTGTTGTCCTTTTTTGATGATGTTTTTGATGTTAGCTGTCCATTTTAGATCTTGCGATATGATAGAACCTAGAAATTTAAAGGTTTCTACTGTTGATACTGTGTTGTCTAGTATTGTGAGAGGTGGAAGTATGGAAGCGTTTCTCCTAAAGAAAACCAGGTAGTCCTTTAGTTACTATCACAATTGAGCCCAAAATTTATGTAGCTAAGTGAAATACTTGTTAGATGAGTGTGCCCCTTTTATGACTTTTCTTGCCACAGTTGTTAAATGAATTGTTGCATTTATTAAGCAAGTAACACAGTTGGTAAGTGAATCTGGATTCCACATTAACTTTGCTTGTCAGAAGCTCACAAAAAGGGATGACATGATCCCAGGACACTGCAACAGTCATAAATATGAACTAGTTACCAAGCAACTGAGTTTTGTTAATGTGACCATGGAAAACTGTAATGGTCATAAGTGGGAAAAATGGTTATGTCATTTTTTTTTAGTGCCATTGTAAGTTTGAATAGTCACTAAATGAACTGTTGTAAGTTGAGGACTACCTGTACTATTGCTTGAATGTGTGTTTTTTAATTACTGTAAACTTTCTTCTTCTTCTTGTGGTTTGTGATTATTTATGAAAATAAATAAACAAAGAAGAAAGCATATTCTGACTAAATCTAGGGGGAAAAAACCCTTTGTAACAGTAAGAGAAATTCACGAATTAAACCTTTTACCTAGGAAAATGGAATGCTGCTTCTTCTTAATGTTTTCAAGAAGAGACTAGTCAGTCCTCTGTCAGAGATGCTTTAAACTGGATTTCCAAATGAAGCAGGAATTTAGAGTTATTGGCCCTTTTCCCTACTCCTTGCTTTTATGATCTCATAAAAACACTGATCATTATTCAGCATTTATATATACTTTGATTTGGGAGTGATAGATGCAGAGACAGTCAGAGATGCAATTTCATGGAATTAGATTCCCATAAGCTAAAGATTAAAGTCCTGAGGGTGCCTCTTTGTTATAACTGTTATCACTGCTATCATTGGTGTAAAAGATTATGCATTGATGGTAGTCATGCTTACTCATCATCCTGAGAATATGTTTGTAAGAACTTGGATTTTTGGGGGCCACAAAGTGTGTCTTCTTATTTTCTTCCAGTTTGTTCTCATTTAGCTTTCTTTGTCTTAAACCCTAACTATAGATTAACAGGTGCAATGGCTCAGCGGGTAAAGATGCTGAGCTTATCCAGCCCGGGTTCAAGACCCAAGCGCTCTGTGAGAGGGTGAGTTCCTGTTACATGCTCCAGCTCCTGCCCATCTAATGTTTAGACTTATACTTAGAATAACTTTATTGTCACTTTAATGTACACTAATCGGCATACATTAAAATGAAATTTTGTTGCATATAGCTCTCAAAGGGTCACCGCCTCCAACATACACTACATAAACATGATAAAAATATGGTATAAATAAATAAAAAGCAAAAAAACTGACAAACAAATAAATAAATATAATTTTTTTAAAAAAGCATGTAAATGCGGATAAATAGATGCCACTTTGATGAGAAGGTAATAGCATTTTGTGTGCCTTGGCATACAGTCTTGCTGGCCCCATGACCATGGAAGTGTCTTCAGACAATGCTGGTTCCCTTGGCTAAGAAATGGAGATGAGCACTGTCCCCTAGAATCAGACACGAGTGGACAGGAGAAACTTTTACGTTTACAGATTCCAGCTGAATATCTTCTTGCGCTCTTGATCTTCATGCCTTTCCAGACCTCCTAGAACAGGGTTGTCAAACTGGCAGCCCGTGGGCTGGATGTGTCACGTCAGTCCATGTCCACCCCAGCTCCGTGAATGGGGAAAATGTCACGAAACATCATGTGACGGCAACCCGACATGGCGAGTTTGACAGAACTCCAGAAACTCAGAGCTATGTCTTTTTATTATAAATATTGCTACAAATATTAATTTTAAACACGAGGCTGAAATCTTCCTGGAGATACTTAATTCAGAAAGTTGTTAGAACATAGTTGTAACATTATCATATTGACTTTTTTTTAATTACCTCCCTGGATTATTATAGTTTTGATCCAACACCTGCATTGCTGCTCATCATCCTGTCTCATCAATTTTAGGTCAAAATGTAAATAAATAGATAGTGTCCCCCCAGGATCTGCTGCCAAAGGTAATTGTTTTCCTTTAGCGCATATTTGTTTCCACAAGTGGTATAATAACATTCTGATTTGTGACATTTGAGCATTTCCACAATAGCAGTTTATAACATTATGTGTCACTAATAAAAACAGGCTTGATATTGCCCAAGCAATCTCTGGGTGACAGTTTAAATCACTCGTGTGGAAATATTCTTTATAGCTCTAGGGGTAAAAAGAATGATATGCCCATCTGTAACCTCAAACTTGTTAATTGCTGAGTTCAGCATTTTCTTCACATAAAGAGTTCATTTTCCTCTCAATTTGGGATCTAGACATATCACTTTGCAATCAGGCCTTCTTATTAAAACTGTTACAATGTCTGATTCTTTCAAATGAATTTTTAAACAAGTTGCTAGCTTAGAAAATATTGCTGTTTGCAAGCTTATTCTGTTCAGCAATGAGCCAGTAGCTAATGTAGCAGATCATGATGTTTTGTACAACTAATTCAGAAAAAACGGGAACTTAGCATTTTTAAATGTCTTCTCCATCAGTCTACCGCCTTTCATTAGCTCTGGTTACTTCATTGTTATTTTTCAGTACACAATGCCTTGTCTAAGATTTTAGTGACCCATTTTGGAAATAATTGTTCTAAGGCAGGCAATCTAAAACTTCAAAGCAAAAGTGCCAGAAATGTACTAATAGAGAATACAGGCACATACACCTTGCACTAGGCTTTGCAATGCTAAAAATGTGGAAGGAAGGAAGGAAGGAAGGAAGGAAGGAAGGAAGGAAGGAAGGAAGGAAGGAAGGAAGGAAGGAAGGAAGGAAGGAAGGAATAAAGTAACATAGATTCCCCAAGCTTTGATTATATCAGATTTTAATCAATTCTTTCTCCATTATTTTTAAATAGAATCTAGTGCTCAGGAAGCGGGTAATGAAATATAGTTGGCATCAATTGTTGGAATGTCAAGACACAAACCCAGATTAGGATGGCTGCAGACTCACCCCCTGGCATCCAAGAGACCCTAGAATGTGCTCAGGAATTATTCCAATCTTCTCAGGCCATTTTCAACATGACCAACATGACTCTTGCTTGTGTAGCAAATGGTGCTGTTATTGCTACTGAATTTGACCACCAGATCCAAATTTAATGGCATCTCCACAAGGCAGATTTTAGAATTAAGACAAGAATCCTGGTTTTGGTGATTAAATTCAAATTAAAACAAATGCAAAGAATATCACTATGAAGAAAGAAAAGATGTAGAGCCATTAAACTTCAAAGTAAAGGTTATGGGGAATATAAATGTACTCTACAAAAGCACAAAAGGATCATAGTGCCATTCTGCACTAATTGGAATAGTCTTCTGAGAAGAAAATTCACCAACCCAGGCCTTTTTAGATGTCGCCAATTGTAGTTTTCATACAATGAGAAATTGTGGTCCAACTTATTTGGAAAAGCAAAGGTTGCTTTGCAACAGTTAGGAAATAATGAACTTCCAGGCCAGACAAAATAGCCTTGCCATGACATATAAAATTACTTATGATGTGTCTCATGCTTTCATGTTCTGTTACATTCTCAACCAAACAACCATCCATTTATTCTAGTTTTTATGGCAGGGGAAGAATTACTCTGGATTTTTTGTGTGTATGTACTTTTGTGTGTATCCTGTGTTTTGTGGGGGTAGATTTTAAATAATCACATTTATGAAATCTGTTATGAATAAGGCAGCCCATTTTATATTCAAGTCTCCTTCCAGACACTCCTCAAAACATCAATTGTTCTGAAGAAGCATTCTATGTTATATTAGGTCCTATTTCTAGGGTAGAAAGCAAAATACTTCATTTGTATATGTGAAGAAGCATTTTGGATGGTGATGTGGACTTCTTTGGCTGCTATTTTAATCTTTAAACAGATAGCTTGTTATTTACAATTAAGTTGAAAGTCCATCTATTTTGATAGTTACCAATTTATCTATGGTCTTTGTGGCAATCAATATGGCTTCAAGAATGGTGTACCTATGGTCATTATTACAAAGGATTATTTCTGTTCTGTCACCACATTGCAATCATATTATTAGTAGAAAATGCATACAGAATTTATTCTAATTTACTTCTAATTTAAAGAAACATTTTGGTCAATAGGATCTTTGTTATTGAAATATTTTTCAGTACTCTTCAAAACATTATGAAATGGCTATTTTTCAGCAATGCAGAAGCAGCATTTCCTGGGGATGGAGGAAAACAGCTGTGTTTGCAAGAGCTTCAAAGAAACTTTTTGTTATGTATTCATGTTTGTACCTTTAAATATTTGAGCGGGAAATCAGCACGTTGCTGATTGGTCGAAGCCTCCACCAGAACTGTATAAAAGGAGAGGTTTTTCCCCCAGCCTGTTGCTGGGTTCACCCTATATTAAAGAGCTGTTGTCACTACCCTGGTCTCCAGCCTCGTTACTTCCCGAACCTAACATTGGCGACGAAGGTGGGATCTCGAGGCTAAGGAGAACCAGAACCGAGCTGAAGCACGCACGATAGAACCGAACCCAGCAAACCCAGGGCAGAAAAGCGGAGATGGCCAGTTACACTCCGCCCGCACCGTTTGACCCGGCCAAAGAGAAATGGGGAACGTATATGACCCGTTTCGAAAGCTTTCTAGAAGCCAACGAACTGCACGGAGTTCCAGATAACCGAAAGAGGGCTTATTTCCTAAGCCACTGCGGTCCGGAGGTCATCGACATCGGAAGCCCTGGCAGAGCCAACGCCGTTGCAGTCGGTGTCGTGGCCAACTACAGACTTTACTAAGAAACCACCGCACCAACGCCGTCCAAATACGCGGCGCGGTTTGAATTGAGAGCAAGGCAGATGGAGGCGAATCCATGGCGACTACATGGCGCCCTGAAGAGCGTCCAAGGACTGCGGATACCGTGACCTAGACGAGGTGCTTCTCGAGCAACTCATCCGAGGTCAAAGACATCCGATTGCGGCGGCGGCTGCTGGCAAAGAGCAACCTCACGCTGCCAACGCTCTGGACGAAGCCAGAGCACATGAAATGTCATCCCAAGCGGCAGAGACGCTGCAGAAGCCGGTCCCACAAAGGCGAACGAAGGCAACTCCGGTGCACCAGGAGGAGGTTCAGACCGAATCCGGCGGTGAAGGCGAGGAAGGGTCTGCCGCACGAGAAACGCGACAAAGGGGACCGAGACGAATGCGGAAGCTGGGGTCAACACCAGCGCCAACGCTGCAAGTTTAAAGACGCGACATGTCGGCGTGGGAAGAAAGGGCACCTAGCTCAAGTTTGTCGAGCGCCCAACCTTCCCGCCGACAAATCGGCCAATCAGAGCGCGGAATCGGCAAGGCGCGATTGGCTCGAACAAAAAAGCGCTGATTCCAACCAAACAACTGTGGTCATAGCGCCGACCAAAGTGGAGAAGAAGATCTTCACCAAGCCGAAAATAGAGGAGTACGGTGCCGGCTTGAAGTAGACACGGATCAGCGATCACCATTATGTCCTGGGACACTTTGGCGAAGTCGCTGCCGTCCGTCAAGCGCCACCTGCAAGCACAACGGCCACGAGTGCACGACTACCAGGGAATCGCATCCCTGTTCGAGGGACCACCTCCGTCAGTCGAGTACGGCCCACATAGAAAGACCCTGCCCATCACGATCGTGAAGGAACTCTGCCCAGTCTGTTGGGACTAGACTGGTTTCGCCCTGGGCATGGGAGTGACTGGCATCTACAGAAGTGACTGTAACCTGAAAGACATTCTCTTTAACGAGTTCAAGATGTCTTCAAGGACTGCCTGGGCAAGTACAAGGGACCCCTATTTCCTTCAACTTAGACCCCAGGTAGCCCCATTAGGCTTAAGGCGAGGAGAGTCCTTTGCCCTAAAACCAAAAATCGATAGGGAGCTGGATAAGCTCATTAATCAGGGGATTTTGGTGCCAGTCGATCACGCAAAGTGGGAGACGCCAATCACCCCCATAAAACCGGACGGGTCAATTAGAATTTGCGCTGACTACAAGGCGACGCTTAACAAAGCCTTACAGAAAAGCGCACCGGTTCCCGTGGTGCAACACTTATTGCACTCTTTGGGGCAAGGGCAAGTCTTGCAAAGTTAGACTTGGCCCAAGCCTACCAACAACTGCCAGTAGACGCCCGCGGCGAAGCCCAAACGATTGTGACGCACAGGGGGCCTTCAAGTGCACCCGATTGCAATTTGGGGTCAGTGTGGCACCAGGGCTGTTCCAAAACCTAATGGAACGACTACTGCAGGGCTCCCAGGGTAGTTCCTACTTGATGATGTCCTAATTTCAGGGAAAACATGGAGGAATTGGGGAGCGTTAAGAAAGGTCTTGAGCATTTTCCGGACAGCCGGACTAAAAGTCAAGACAAACAAATGCCAGATAGGGGTCGAATCCGTCGATTTCTTGGGCTACCGGATAGACAAGAAAGGAATTCACCCTACTGAGAGCAAGGTTAAGGCAATTAGGAAGGCTCCAGCGCCCAAAAACAAAGCAGAGCTGCAGGCATTCCTGGGATTGGTTAATTTTTACGCGGTCTTTTAAAGAACAAAGCAACCGTTCTGAACCGCTGCATAGGCTCTTAGGAAAAATACTGTTTGGTCTTGTGGAAAGTCAGAAAATAGGGCTTTTGTAGCAGTAAAGAACCTGCTCTCAAGTGATAGCCTGCTCATCCAATATCACGACTCATTACCCCTAGTACTGGTTTGCGATGCCTCCCCTTATGGGGTGGGGGCTGTACTCAGCCATAGACTTCCAAACGGCACAGAAGCCCCCATAGCGTTCTACTCTAGAACGATGTCCTCCCCAGAGAGGAACTACAGCCAATTAGACAAAGAAGCACTAGCCATTGTGTCAGGGGTCAAGAAATTCCACGAGTATGTCTTTGGGCGGAATTTTGAAATCGTGACTGACCACAGACCGCTACTAGGGATACTGGCTGGCGACCGCCCAACGCCTGTGGCACTTTCGCCACGCTTGACCCGTTGGACTATATTCTTAGCCGCTTACTCCTACAAGCTGCAGCACCGACCAGGAAAAGAAGTGGGGCATGCAGACGCGTTAAGCCGATGCCCACTACCAGGGGCGACCGAAGACCCCACTCCGGGGACGCCCATCCTACTTATTGACTCGTTGGACTCTGGCCCAGTCACATCTAAGGAAGTGGCTCGGGCATCATACCGGGACATAGTGCTAAGGACTGTACTCGGTTGGGTACAGAGAGGGTGTCAGCGCCGGGCGAGCAGTTCAAAGAATTTGTTAAGAAACGAGATGAGCTCTCGGCTCAAGGGGTGCCTGTTATGGGGTGATCGTGTAATAATTCCTGATAAGCTAAGGGAAAGGTATTGGACCTCCTCCACGAGGTCACCCAGGATCGTAAGGATGAAGGGTTAGCTAGAAGCTATGTATGGTGGCCACTCATGGACGCAGAGATTGCTGAGAGGGTAGGAAATGCCAAGCTTGCCAAGAGTCCAGACCTCTACCCCAACGGCCCCAGTCAGAGAATGGGAAAAGCCCCAAGGGCCCTGGTCAAGAATCCACATTGACTTTGCTGGCCCTTTCCATGGCCAAACATTCCTAGTGGTTGTGGATGCATTTTCTAAATGGTTGGAGATCATAATCATGAAATCCACTACGGCCAAGCAGTAATCGCAACTCTGCGCCACCTATTCGCAACTCACGGGTTGCGGACACTCTGGTGTCCGACAATGAGCCCAATTCACGGCAGCCCAGTTTGAAGAATACCTGGCAGAGGAAGGCATCCGACATGCCCTCTCTGCGCCTTTCCACCCTGCGTCGAATGGCCTTGCAGGCGTTCCGTCCGGGCGCTAAGGAGGCGTGTCAGGCTCAAGCCAGGTGACTGGCAAACAAAATAGACTTTTCCTAGCCGTCCAACACAGAACCCCAAGCACGGCCACCGGAAAAGCCCAGCCGAATTGCTAATGGGACGGAAACTCCGTGCCCACTTGACGCTTGAACCCCATTACACACCCGAGGGTTACAAGGGGGAACTAGAAAAGACAAGGGAAATGAGCATAGGCGACCGGGTGTGGGCCCGAAACTATGGGGACGGCCCTAGTTGGTTCGCAGGACAAATAATAAAGATAACCGGCCCAAAATCGTACGTGGTAGAGCTACCCGACAACCGAGTGTGGAGGCGCCACATAGATCAGTTAAGGAAACGAATAACTGATCAAACCGAACCAAATGGAACAGATCATGACCAATACCAATTTGAATCCACAGCTGACAATGACCCGGGGGAGGCGCAAGACTTAGCTGAGGTCCCAGAGTTCCAGCGACGCCATCAGGTCCCCGAGGGAAGCAGCAGGGAAAGTTCCAAAATTAATCCAAGGCCGGATGGCCAAGAAAAAGAGTCGGCCAATAATCCGGAGCCCGTTGGCCCAGAGAAAGAGCTGGGAGGAGACAACAGCCCCTCCGACCAGCTCAAAACACCACCCAGAACTGAACCGCGCAGGTCAGAAAGAACTAGGAGACGCCCAGGTTATTTGCGTGACTACGTCGAAAAATAACATGTAAATAAATATGTAAATAGAGGCAAAGTGTTTTCTGGGAGGGGAGGAGTGTTATGTATTCATGTTTGTACCTTTAAATATTTGAGCGGGAAATCAGCACGTTGCTGATTGGTCGAAGCCTCCACCAGAACTGTATAAAAGGAGAGGTTTTTCCCCCAGCCTGTTGCTGGGTTCACCCTATATTAAAGAGCTGTTGTCACTACCCTGGTCTCCAGCCTCGTTACTTCCCGAACCTAACACTTTTACTTAGTAATTTGCTAAAATTAAAATTGTACAAGAACTTTGTAAACACCCTGTATACATGAACATTCAAATTAACTTGAAAGGCTGAGCACCAAAGAATTGAGGCCTTTGAACTATGGTGCTGGAGAAGACTCCGAGTCCCTAGGATTGCAAGGTGATCAAACCAGTCAATCCTAGAGGAGATCAACTCTGACTGCTCTTTAGAAGGCCAGATCCTGAAGATGAAACTCAAATACTTTGGCCACCTAAAGAGAAGAAAGGACTCACTAGAGAAGAGCCAAATGCTGGGAAAGATTGAGGGCAAAAGAACAATGGGACGATAGAGAATGAAGTGGCTGGATGTAGTCACTGAAGCAGTAGGCTGAGCTTAAATAGACTCCAGGGGATGGTAGAGGACAGGAAGGCCTGGAGGAATGTTGTCCATGGGGTCGCGATGGGTCAGACATGACTTCATAACTAACAACAACAATATAGAATCATCTCTCTTGTTAGTTGTCCTTCTTAATTTCCTGCCCTTTCTTGAAAGAGCTCAAAACCATTTAAAAAAGGAAAAAAATCAGGAATCCATTTTATCAGAGGTATTAAAACAAGATTCCTTGTTCCTTCTAAAAATCTTGAAGATGAGCTGACAATCCCACCATGAAAATGAAAGAATTCTCTCTTCCCCAAGTTTTGGTTCCACCCTTTTTAATAAGAGAATTCAAGAATAGATAATGGTGTACTCATTTGCAAAACTAAAAGCAGAACTTTTAGGAGTAAAGGCCTACATATCAGTAAGACTTTCCTTTTAAGAAGGGACTCTATAAGAACTTCTTCAATGGTCTCTAGGTGAGGCTTGGATAAGGCTTCAAAGCCTTCAATTCCCTGCCATTGATAGTAATGAGATAATTTTTCTTCTTCTCTCAGCCTAAGGGCAACTCTGCTATCTAATATTTTCATGTTTTGAATAAATGCTGTGATCTGTAATGCTCTGCTTGTTTTGCAGATAATTTGTGCTTTGGATTCAGTGTAAGCACAACATCTTCTTTAACAATCTCAGAAATTATGTTGTGGCTTTAACATTGTGCATATTTTAAAAACAGCAATGCCTATTTTCATAGATGCAAGGGACCCTTAAAAAAATAAGGCTGTTCAGTGAATAGCAGGCAAGTACCCTGCTTTTCCTTGGATAAGACCAGAAGCTGCTCTTCGGAATAATTCTTGTAAAATGTGGGCTGCAGCAATCCAGATAGCCACTAGATGGCAAGAAAGAGTCCCCCCCCATTTCTTTGTTGCCATCAAGTGACTATCTGGATTTTTGTGACACTAATATCTGAAGAATGTACTGCCTACTTCACTGCAGATATTTTTATGCCTTTTTATTGCTCAGCTGGAGGGAAAACACAGGCGGGTTAATGATGTTCCCTACCTTTTTTCTGTATTTTGAGCCTGGCAGTAGTAAAAAAGATTGCAGTTTGACTTCAGACTGGGGAGAGACCTATACAGCAGGGATGAGTTCCTTTACCTTTACAGTTCAGAATGGGAGTCCACACGCATGCGCAGATTGTCAATTATAACATCCGGGCTGGTGGGTGGAGCCTCCTGCTGCTTTTACTACCGGTTCTAAAGAACTGGACAGAACCAGGAGCAACCCACCATTGCTCTACATACTAAAGCCATGATGGTGAACCTATGGCACGTGTGCCACAGGTGGCACGTGGAACCATATCTGTGGTCACGTGAGTGTTGCTCTAGCTCAGCTCCAGTGCGCATATGCATGCCGGCCAGCTGGTTTTCAGGCCTTCTGGGCCTACCGGAAGTCAGGAAATGGGCTGTTTCTGGCCTTGGGGGCGGGAGGCCGTTTTTGCCCTCCCCAGGCTCCAAGAAAGGCTCTGGAGCCTGGGGAGGGTGAAAAACAGGCCTACAAGGCCCACCGATAACCTTTTTACTGTCACATGCCCAAAGCGGGGAGAGTGTGGGGGGGGTCACACATGCATGCGTGGAGGGTGCATGGTGCATTGAATTATAGGTGTGGCACGCATGTACATGACCTCCCTGCGCTCCCCCCGCTTTTGGCACACCACAGCAAAAAGGTTAGCCATCACTGTACTAAAGGGTTCAGCAGAAAGGAGAACAAGTAATTCAGTGCCATCTGTCGTCCATATCAATACAGATCTCAGTACAGAACAGAGGGGTCAAACTCATGTTGTCATGGCGGTGTCACATGATGAATCAAAACTTTACTAAACCGGGTGTGGGTGTGTCCAGTGCATGATGCATCTGGCCTATGGGCCACAAGTTTGACAGCCCTGGTATAGAACATTCCTGCATAATCAAAAGGCTTTATTTTGATCCCCTTAGTTGACCTAGGGATAATTCCTTAAAACTTACTCTACCTCTTTGAACTGAACTGTTATGAAGTTACAGGTAGTCCTCGATTTACAACCACGTTGTAAATCTGTAACAGAAATCCAATGTTTCTGTTGCTAAGTGAGAAATTTGTTAAGTGTGTTTTGTCCCATTTTACGACCTTTCTTGCCACATTTGTTAAGTGAATCGCTGCAGTTGTTAAATAGTAACGGGCTTCCCCTGTTGACTTTGCTTGTCAGATCACAAAAGGTGATCACATGACCCAGTACACTCCAACTGTCATAAATATGAAGCAGTTGCCAACCATCTGAATGTAAATCATGTGACCATGGTGATGCTGCAACCATTGTAAGTGTGAAAAATGGTCATAAGTTACTTTTTTCAGTGTTGTTGTAACTTTGAACAGTCACTAAACAAACTGTTGTAAGTCGAGGACTACCTATACTAACGTCCTGTGATTTATCTTGAGGTTATATTAGAAAATGGACTCTTCCACCTTGTAGGGTGTGTCAAATTTTTCAACTTTCAATTTCCAAACATTAAGGGTGCTCAAAAGTTGTGACATACCTTGGGGATAGTAAAGATATTTTGGTTACTTTAATATAATTTAGTTGTGCTTGGTAAGTAATTACATAAATATCATAACTTTTTAACATATTGTTTGTTTCATGACCAAAAGTATTAAGAAGAACAGTTTGAACTTTGAATTTTTATAGTGACAATGAAGTATTGAAAAGACACAGGATCCCTCATGGGATGTTGAGGTAAACAGTGCATGAAGAATTCACTGCATTCTCTGTATTGACTGTTTCACCTCAAGAATTGCATCTACTAGAACATATTAACACAAAATAGCTTTGGTGGGTAGAACTGTAGAGGAGGGAAGTCAAAGCACATACTTGAGGGAATATTTTTATCATATGTCAAAACACCACAAAAGAGCATGCAAACATCTGAGTTTCCTAGAATTTTCCATCAGATGAAGTGGGACAGGGAAAGAGAGAAAAAAAGCAAAGCCAATCTCCAAAATTGAGCCAGGTAGTTTAATCATAAAGTTTGCAGCTATAGCCAATGCATTAGTTATTAACAAAGGTCACTTGTGCACATACATTTCTTTCCCAGCATTTTTCTTCTTTTTTTTTCATATTATTAGAGGAACTCCTATCTGTTTCTTTATTATATTAGTGGTTCAAGATAAGCTGCAGATTCTTCTGCAGATTCTAATTTTCTGTCCTTAATTAGGTGAAATGCAATGTATTACTCTCAAGGGTGTAGGCTTTGCTTTCCTTTTAAAAGAAGTATTTAGCAAAAAAAAAAAAAGTTATTGTTTTTGGACAGATTTACCATTTCTAAGCCTGTTTGTTTTCCCCTAAACTGACTTTTAATTTTTTTTCTTCATCATCAGGCAAGTGACAATTTTCTATTGTTTTTATCAATATAACATCTGCCATATTCAGTGTATCAGAACTATATTCTGATGCTCTTCTGTTGGCATGACAACAAGACAGGTTACAGTACCAGGAGATATAATGAGGAATATTGCTTTCCTTCCTTTCACCTTTTCTTCATTTTAAAACTGGAGATGCAGGTATATCTCTGTCTCCTGCCAATTGAGAGGAAAGGGTTTTGCTAAGAGCAAGGCATTTTTTGCTCTCTATTAGAGAATCGAATTAAACTAGGAAAAAGTCCAGTGGAGAAGGCTTTTTGCACTTAATGTCAATCCAAAGCAAGATTCCTCATCTGTATGCAACATACCTATGAAGTGAGAATGCCTGATTCCTTCCCTACCGAGACAACATAGGGAGTATTAGGGGAGGAAAATTTTCCAGTGCGAATTTAGCACATGTGACCAATTTACTTGCCTTGCCTCTCTCTTGATTCACCCGTATTCACTGCTGGTGATCAGGATCAGCACCCAGTACATTCTGTTTTGGTGGTAGTCCCCATCTTTCTTGGTTCAAAATACACACACCCCTCCTTCAAGGAAATGTTGATGTTTACAGCTAATCTAATATTGTCATTCCTCAAATAAATAAGAATTCTTATCTTATTTATCTTATTTATTTATTTATTTATTTATTATTCAAATTTTTATACCGCCCTATCTCCCGAAGGACTCAGGGCGGTTTACAGCCTTATAAAACATAAAAAACATAAGAATAAATACAAGTTAAAACAACATTTTAAAAAAACTTATTGCATTAGGCCAAATTTAAAAATATCGATTAAAATAGTACAAAACCCCATTTAAAACTAATTTTTAAAAACTAAACCCTAGGCCAGCCCCGCACAAATAAATAAATAGATGTGTCTTAAGCTTGTGGCGGAAGGTTCGAAGGTCAGGAAGTTGGCGCAGTCCTGGGGGAAGCTCATTCCAGAGGGTGGGAGCCCCCACAGAGAAAGCCCTTCCCCTGGGTGTCGCCAGCCGGTACTGCCTGGCGGACGGCACCCTAAGGAGTCCCTCTCTGTGGGAGCGTACGGGTCGGTGGGAGGCAGTCGGTGGCAGCAGACGTAGGTTATCTTCGTACTGACCATTCAGAATATAGAGTTAACTCTGGGGTGTTTGGTAATTCATCTTGTATGATTAGATCACATCAATTCAGTGGTGGGTTTCAAATTTTTTTACTACTGTTTCTGTGGGTGTGGCTTGGTGGCACATGGCATGGCTTGGTGGGTGTGGCTTGGTGGGCGTGGCAGGGGAAGGGTACTGCAAAATCCCCATTTCCTCCTGATCAGCTGGTACTCAGGAGGCAGAGAATAGATGGGGGTGGAGCCAGTCAAAATTTTTACTACCGGTTCTCTAAACTACTCAAAATTTCCACTGAACTGAACAAAATTTCTCCAGAACTGGTCAGAACCTGCTGAAATCCACCTCTCCATCAATTTCAGTTCATGATACTGCCTTGGTTAATGTGATGGAGGATCTTAGGGGACTAACAGAGAAGCTATGATTTTGTTGGTTCTTCTTGATCTCTCAGAGGCTTTTGGACCCACCAACAATGGATTGGGATTTGGGAATAGGACGTATAGTTCAGCAGTGGTTCTGTTCCTGTTTGTTGGGTAAATTTCAAACTAAAACTTACTCGTTAACTCACTTTCTTGTAAAGCAGTTTCTTCTATGCATTGAGGGTTTCTTAAGAGTATGTGCATGCTCAGTAATTGAGTAACTAAGTATCCATATAGCATTTGGTCTTGCCTAATGACCAGTGATTCACTGCAACCCACTAGCTTTGAAATAATAAAACAATTGTCGATCTTCTCCAGTTATTAACATTCCTTTGATAATTTTTTCACCACATCCTCAAGACTCTATTCTGTTTCCAAAGATTTCCAAGATCCACATGAAATCACTGAGGGAAATAATCAGACGATGTTGTTCTGTGACAATAATTGTGAAGGCTCCACATAGTGAGTAATGCATTTGATGAAAGGATAGTAAATTGAACTGAATGAGCCATTGAGGATGCTCAGTTTGAGGAAATTTGCATTGTAGTAACATTGTGTAAGTCCTGTTCCTTTTCTACACGCATTGTTCAAAACGGGTACAATGCTGTGGAGATTGTGAGCCATGTCATGCCCCTTCTTTCATTATTCTGATCATGCATATGCTGCTAAACTAAATCCAAACAAGGTTCCATATTTTTCGCTCCATAAGATGCTCCTGACCATAAGTTGCACGTAGTTTTAGAAGAGGAAAACAAGAAAAAAAATCTGCCTCTGGCTCCCAGCGTCCATCCAGTATTCATCTGACTAGCGTCTTTGCAGCAAATAGCAAACAGCCTGCCTCCTCCATGTCTGCTGCCTCCTCCATGGAACACTGGAGCTTTCACCTCTGAGCAGCTGATTGGTGGTGGGATCGGCCTCCCAGAATACTGCTGATCAGCTGTTTCAGGCGGTGGGATCGCTGCTACTGTTCACCACTGCTGCCTGTCGCCCATATTCACTTCATAAGATGCACAGACATTTCCACCCACTTTTGAGAGGAAGAAAAATGTGTCTCATGGAGCAAAAAATATGGTAGATCTACTCATTGTGAAGGGTCACAGGGATTACAGTTTCCTATAAAGGCCAAGCATGCAGTTTGGACCCAAATATTGCTAGTTTCTCAGATTGGGAGAAAAGCCAGGAGGGCTTCTTATCAGTTTCAGTTAATGGACAAATTCATCCCTTTCTGGAAAAGAGTAATTGTCAATATTTGATGTACCTTTGGATAACCTCCAGGTTTGACTTTAAGCTGCCTTTGTGTCTAGTCAAGAAGCTTCAGCTGCTACGAATTCAGCTTTGTACTGAGAAAGTACAGTATTCAAAGACTATATGATACCTGTACTTAAGCATTACCCTAGCTGCCAGTTCAAATATACAAAGTGTTGGTCATACCTATAGAGAATATAGGTTAGGTTTAAGTATAAAGTCATCAGCCAAACACAAGAAACTATTTCGTATTATTAAAAACCTACATGGATGTATCCATGAAGTTACCAGGAATTGAACTTCTAACTTTATATAGTAACTAAGTGGATCCACAATCCATCCACAATATTCCTTATAGATTTACATAATAACTTTTTGAAATGATTGTTGCTATATAGCTTTTATTCAGGGAAAAATTCAGCAGGACCAAAATCTTTCTATAATCGTTTCCCCTAAATATAATCAATAGATCTCCTTCTGTGTGTTTTGAAGCCTTCATTGTTTTTGTTCTTTTAGTGATTATTCAAATGGAAGAAATTCTGGACGACCTAATCACACCTTTTTCAATCCTTATTAGATAGCAGATAAATGTTTGTTTCAAAAGCAGCAAATTAAGGATTTTGACATTTAATCCTTCAACAGCAACAAGAGATGTTATGAGGACTGAACGAAAAGTAGTTCCTCAGTCTCCATAATTTCAATTTGAATAGGGATATTTGAATACAGAAAATAATCCTTGGAGTGAAATAATTTATTTTACTTTTACTATTTGCTATTTACTTTTTCATATAATCTCCGCTGTTCGGTACACATTTCTGCCAACGATGCAGATTGTTACAGCTGCAATGGAATAATTCCATACTGGTCTCTTGAATCAGGTCTTCACAGTCTGTTTCATCTTTTCATTCGGGTCAACAGTTGTCCACAAGATACAACTTCAATTTTGGAAAAAGCTGAAAATTGTACGGCACCAACTCTGGACTACAAGGCAAATGGAATAAAATGGTGAGAGCCAACTTCACAGTTGTCTCTTGAGAGCTGATGCTCAACATTATCATGTTGCAGTAAAAATTCCTTTGTTTGCTGACAAATTTTGCTTGTAATTTCAAAGTTTTAGGTCTGGCAATGTAACATTTTGAATTGAGAGCAGTGACAGTTTTAAGGAAATGTATATGCGTTATATAATCTGTATTCCCCAAATTTCTAATCATATCTTTTCCTGCCCAAAGCTTGGGTTTTGAATTTATTGTTTTTCGAGTGAAGCTTCATGATGATATTCTATAGACCGAGGTTTCATTTTTGGGTCATAATGATGAGTCCATGTTTCTTTGGCTATCACAGTGCTGTGAAGAAATTCCTCACCTTTATTTTTATAGCATGACAACAGCTACTAGCAAATTTCATCTCTTGAAACTTTCTGCTCTGCTGTCAGCATGCAAGGAATTTATCTTGAACAAATCTTCCAAAACTGGAGAACATCAATAACATGACCCACACATTCCTGTGAAATGCCAGGCTTGACAGCAGTTTCCCTTTGAGTGATCTGCTGACTGTTCTTAATCAGGTTGATTTATATCAACTTTTCTCATTGTAATAATAATAATAATAATAATAATAATAATAATAATAATAATAATAATAATAATAATAATAATAATAATAATAATAATAATAATAACAATAACAACAACAACAACAACAACAACAACAACAACAACAACAACAACAACGTTGGAAGGGATCTTGGAGGTCTTCTAGTCCAACCTCTGCCCAGGCAGGAGATCCTACACCATTTCAGACAAATGGTTATCCAACATTTTCTTAAAAATTTCCAGTGTTGGAGCATTTAAAACTTCTGCAGGCAAGTTGTTCCACTGATTAATTGTTCTAACTGTCAGGAAATTTCTCCTTAGTTCCAAGTTGCTTCTCTCCTTGATTAGTTTCCACCCATTGCTTCTTGTTCTACCCTCAGGTGCTTTGGAGAATAGTTTGACTCCCTCTTCTTTGTGGCAGCCCCTGAGATATTGGAACACTGCTATCATGTCTCCCCTAGTACTTCTTTTCGTTAAACTAGGCATACCGAGTTCCTGCAACCGTTCTTCATGTTTTAGCCTCCAGTCCCCTAAACATCTTTGTTGCTCTTCTCTGCACTCTTTCTAGAGTCTCAACATCTTTTTTATATCGTGGTGACCAAAACTGAATGTAGTATTCCAAATGTGGCCTTACCAAGGCATTATAAAGTGGCACTAAAACTTCACGTGATCTTGATTCTATCCCTCTGTTTATGCAGCCCAGAACTGTGTTGGCTTTTTTGGCAGCTGCTGCACACAGCTGGCTCATATATAAGTGGTTGTGCACTAGGAGTCCAAGATCCCTCTCACAGTTACTACTATTGAGCAAGGTACCTGTGCATTTTGTTTTTTTGGCCTAAATGTAGAACCTTATTTTTTTCACTGTTAACTTTTTTCACTGTTGAATTTCATTTTGTTAGATAGCGCCCAATGTTCAAGTCTGTCAAGATCCTTCTGTATCTTGAGCCTATCTTCTGGAGTGTTGGCTATTCCTGCCAGCTTGGTGTCATCTGCAAATTTGATGAGTTCCGCATCTATCCCCTGATCATATTAACAGTGATCACCATAAACATCCTGAATTTGCCAGTGAATTTCAATTGGAAAGGCTTCTTTAGCAGTTAAAATTTAAATGGGGGGAGGGGTAAAATTTAAATGCATTTATAACTATTAAGAAGATTAGAAGCTAGTTCTTTTATAATATTTTCTTCTCTTTTCTTTCTTTTTTATATTCCTTTCTTATCTATTCACAATTTTTATTTTCTTTCTTTCTTAAATTTTTTATTGTTAAAAATTCTTTCATAAAAATGATATAGATTGAAAATAAATAAATCATGGTACATTGCTTATGAAGGTACCCATCATAAGGTTGTATTTCACAAAAATGGCAACATAACCTTTTTTACACCAATTAAATGAAAGAAGAGATGCTATTAAACACATAAGAGCTTCCAGCACATCAATACTGCCATCTGTTGGTGACATATAAAGCTGGAGCTATTTTCATTCAACTATAATATAAGGCAGGGGTCTCCAACCTTGGCAACTTTAAGACTTGTGGACTCCAACTCCCAGCAAAGCTGGCTGAGGAATTCTGGGAGTTGGGGTCCACATGTCTTAAAGTTGCCAAGGTTGGAGACCCCTGAGAATAGTTCTGTTGTGGCCTATATGCTAGTTTGAGATAGAATAAGAATTAATAAACCATTTGACTGAGGCCATTGCATTTGTGTTAATTGTTCCATTAATCTATCTGTATTTGATAACATCAAAGATCTGAAAATGTCAGCACAAGCAGTATAAGCATAATATCAAAGATTAGTTGAAAGCAAGGTACTCTATTGTTACTTCTTCACTAGGTGGGCGTAGATAGACGTGCTTTTTTATGTGTTAATGGTTGTCATTAGAATGACTTAAACAAAGAGCAGGAAGAAGACTCAGTAGGAGGGAGGGACTTTCACTGATGGAGAATGGGAAACAAATCTGCATGATAAAAAGATTTTGAATGAGGTTGATTTTTTAAAATGGTAAAATGGGTCTCTTTCTTCCCAGAATATTTGCTCCTATACATTTTTTCATAACACATATTGGTTTATAGTTTTTTTTATTTTTACAATGACGAATGCCACCAAGAAATTTATTCCAGTAAATATTAATGCTTTCAAGTTGCAGTTGAATAGATTTTATTAACTGATATTCTTTTCTGGAACAATTTCTTTTCGGTTGTTCTCAGCCTAGCAGAACGAGTATATCACAGGGAAGAGCTTTTATCTGCAGCAGCACTGGGAATGAAATATTATCCCATGAGAATTCTGGCAATGCAGATTAGAACACATCTATCAGTGAGAAAAGTATAATTAATTTAGTTTGAATCCAAACCAACATGAACTTGTTAAATTTGGCAATGCTCTGAACGTATATGATTGGACTCTGATTTGGCAAGACTCATTGTAATTGCAAACAAAGAGGCAAGTTAGATGTGTCAATGGTGTAAACTTAATCATGATTACAGGCGGGGTGAAATTGTTGATTTTACAGAAGAAAATGTTGGTAAAGCTCTAAGTAAATTGAAGCCATCTCTATCCATTGGACCTGATGGTCTTTGTGCTTACTTTTTAAAAAAACTCTCTAGTAATCTAGCAGAACCCCTAAGTATAATCTTTAATATAGCCTTTAGAACCAGTTCCCTTCCCAGTCTCTGGTCGCTAGCCACAGTCATTCCAGTTTTCAAAAAAGGCGACCCCAGCTTAGTTGATAATTATAGACCTATCTCCCTATGTTGCGTCGCCTGCAAGGTTATGGAATCCATCATCAACCAATCCATTACCTTACACTTAGAAATGCACAACCTTCTCTCAAATAAACAATTTGGCTTCAGGAAAAATTATCATGCAATCTACAACTTCTACTGTAAAACCTATGGACTACTAATCTTGATCTAGGTAAATCAATAGATGCAATATACATAGACTTCTGCAAAGCTTTTGACTCAGTAGTACATGATAAACTTCTCCTAAAATTAAAATCCTATGGCATTTCAGGACCCTTACACCACTGGATATCTGCTTTTTTGTCAAACAGACAACAAATAGTTAAAATTGGTAATGCTCTTTCAAATCCTGTTCCTGTCAAGAGTGGTGTTCCTCAAGGCAGCGTTCTTGGACCTACTCTCTTTATAATATATATAAATGATCTTTGTATTGATATTTCAAGTAACTGTGTTCTCTTTGCTGATGATGTCAAACTTTTCAACACCACTGACAATGCATCCACAATTCAAAAGGACCTTGATCATCTATCTGCCTGGTCTAAAATTTGGCAACTACAAATTTCAACCAGTAAATGCTCAGTCTTGCACATTGGAAGAAAGAACCCAATCACAAAGTACATGCTTGATGGACATTGCCTCGCAGATGACCCCACCCTGTCAAAGACCTTGGAGTTTTACATCTAACGATTTAAGTTCCAAAGCCCACTGCAACTACATAGCTAAGAAGGCTCTAAGAGTTGTCAACTTAATTTTACGTAGCTTCTTTTCAAAAAACACCATGCTACTGACCAGAGCATATAAAACATTTGTTAGGCCAATTCTTGATTACTGCTCTCCTGTCTGGAACCCTTACCATATATCTGACATCAACACAGTTGAGCGTGTCCAAAGGTATTTTACGAGAAGAATTCTCCATTCCTCTGAAACTAATAAAATACCTTATTCCACCAGACTTGATATCTTGGGTCTACAAAACTTGGAACTTCGTAGGCTTGGGATGGATCTGGGTTTAGCATATAAAATCATCCGTTGTAATGTCCTTCCTGTCAATGACTTTTTTAGTTTCAATAACAATATCACAAGAGCTACAAACAGATTCAAACTCAATGTCAACCGTTCCAGTTTAGATTGCAGAAAACACGATTTCTGTAACAGAATTGTATATACTTGGAATGCATTACCTGACTCTGTGGTTTCTTCTCATAACCCCAAAGGTTTCACTCAAAAACTGTCCACGGTTGACCTCACCACTTTCCTAAGAGGACTCTAAAGGGGCGTGCATAAGAGCACAAACGTGCCTACCGTTCCTGTCCTACTGTTTCTTTCCCTATGTATATACACGTTTTTAGTACCTCATTTCTCCTCATATATACGTTCATATATTTATAACCTTTTATGTAACGCTTGTATATATTGTTATGACAAATAAATAAATAAATAAATAAATAAATAAGAAATCTAAATTTTTTGCTACCGGTTCTGTGGGCATGGCTTGGGAGCGTGGCTTGGGGGAGGGTCATGTGACTGGGTGGGCGTGGCTATGTGACTTGGGGGATCAAAAGACAGAAACTCACTAACAGCATCCTGCTGGAGCAGGGTTGGACTAGATCAGAGGTCTCCAACCTTGGCTACTTTAAGACTTGTGGACTTCAACTCCCAGAGTTCCTCAGCCAGCATTTCACCCCTGATTACAGGTAAGCGTGATTACTTTAACTGCATTTGAAATCAGTTAAAATGATAAAACTCCACTACTCTTTATACCTCGGTGTGTATTGCAAGCACTTGGTCATTTTCCAGATTTCCTTCTAGAATTAAATATGCGTAACTAGTCAAAGGAATGAAGCCTGCAGTTCTTTCCATGTTAGGTAACATTCCTGAAATGATGTAGGGTAAAAACAGCAATAGTCCAATGATAAGTTTTAAACGAACTCAGAAAATTGTATCCGCACTTTGAAAAACAGAACTTGCATTTATCCCTAGGACTTCAGATTGTGCATGCCTATGCTGACCTGCCCTGGAAATCCTAGTGGATAAATTAGTTAAAAGGTTTGTTTCATGCCATTAACTTTGGTATTCATTGGTTGTCTGGTTCATTTCTGGCTATTTTTATATGCTACTTGGTAAAAAAATCTCATTAAACCACTTTCTCCAAGCTACCAGATCCATTGAACTAAATCTCCATCACCCATTGAAAAAATAGCATTTTCTATAAGTACTGTATTTGATCTTGCCTAATTTTCTTTTTCCGCTTATTGCTGCATCTGTGAACAATAAAAGATAAACTAGAACAATTACATATTATTTTAATATTTTAGACTTTGTCCTGTAATACTGTGCTAATGATTATAGTATTGCTATAGGATGATTAAGATTATGGAGTTTTTAAAAATCATACTTTTGCTTAGTAATCTCTCCACTTTGGCTTTTGCATTTGAATTTCAGATATAAAAATCTTCAATAATTTAAAAGCAATAATAACTTGAATGATTTCAAGTTCAGTAAGAAAAGGATATGTAACCCTAACTCATAAGCTTTAGCAACTTATCTGAATGAAAAAAAAAATGAGCTAAAGGCAGCCACATCAAGTTTTCTATCTCTGCAAAATATAATTTACTTGTTCACTAAATGTCAAACATCATTCCAAAACATGGTGGACATGGAAAATATGTGACCATTTCATTTTCCATGTCAGAGGATCAGAATTTATTGTAGGTAGAGCAATGTTGCAAAGTGTACAAGGATGTTATAGCTTTCTTTTTTTATATACATAGTAAGAATCCAGATATTAAATAATGGTATGTGAACACAAGAAGCTGTGTTCCAAGGCAGACTATTGGTTCTGGTATTATTTTCTGTGTTGACCAGCAGCAATTTTCTTGGGCTTCAGAGAAGAATCTTTCCTAATTTTCCCTGGACAAATCAAAGATCAAACACGAGACTTTCTTCATGAAAAATATATGGTATGCAGACTGAGATAAGCAGCTCTTGACTGCAAGAGCTACAATGTCTTTTTCCAGGAATTTATTAAATATGAGCATTGAAAGTGAGATGAAAGAAAGTTACAAACATAAAGGGAAAGTTTTTGAAAATATGAGGCTATATCAAGAAAGCTGAGTATCCTTTTAATGGATTCCCGCCTCCATCCCAGCTTCAAGAAGGCTTTGCTGTGCATTACTTTATGCCAGCCCATTATCTAGTTTTTTTCACCTTGTGACCTTAATGCACATTGTCTAGAAATGTGTTTGAAGTATTAGCTGTTTTAATGGAAAATGTGCCTTTGAGTTGTAATGGATGGAACAGACGGTTCTTCTCAAATCTAATGAGATTATGGACAAAAACCTGTCGATGTGATTGGACTTAACCTGAGCAAATAAGCTAAAGTAAAAATTGTTGGAACAGGAGATCTCATTGGATTACAATTCTTTACATGGCATCATTCTATGCTGAGAATGTAATAGAATCATTTTTTCTTAGCTTAGTTTGATTTCATGTGTCCTGACATTTCTCATGGCAGAATACTAACCATTCTTATTTTATCTCATGGGAGAAAAATTAGTTATCCTAATTATTTGCAAATGCCCATATTATTTTTTTTAAAATCCTCTTTTAATATACAGTTATGGGTTCTTGAAGTGAAATAGCCTGACAGTCCTAACAACTCTTTCTACAATTGCATAATCTATGTGAATAACATTGTATTCCAAACATAATTTTCCTCTTTGAGTCACATTAAATTTGTAACTGGACACTATACATACAGTGTATTATATTCAGAAAGGTATACTGAAATCTTTGAGTCAACAAATAAGTTTAATTATGAGAAAATCAGACATTTGAAGATTGGAAACATCTAACATAGTAACAAAATCCAATTAAATTCTGCATTAAATGGCTGGTTTGTTGGTTCACTGCTATTTTACACTGAGATATGAAAATATAGTCATTGGGCTAGATTCGGTTTGTCAACCCTGCCTGCCATTGCTACTAATATATTTCCAGTTAGACTGAGACAATCCACTTTGTTTTCAAGAACGAGCCTAAGATTTCAGCACCAAAGGCATCAACCAACTTCAGAAAAATCTCTGGTTTTACTAAGTCTAACCAAGAGCCCACAATTGATAGAACTAATGGACTTTAACAAGTTAGGTAATTCAAACTTGTGAAAAATATAGTTGTTGTCTTGTACCTGACACTTGCAGATAAGATCATGTAATTATTTCATTGTTTTACCTTGCTTTGGCCCAAATGAACATGGGGGTGTTGACCTTGAGATCTTGAATATATTGCACCTGAATATTTTGGTAACAGTCTTTTTCCATATGAATGTTTTTCTGTCTCTCCATCCTAACCTACAAAATATCATATAATTATAAAGTTGATTAGTCTTTAAGATATCACAAGGTTCTATAATTTTATGGGAACAAACATTTTTGAAATGTTTTTGAAATGATTTTTTGAAATCAAGTTTATGGCTCTTATATTTCCTAGCTTGAAATTTTACTTTTGAATTTAAAGGTATTTATTAGATATTTCTATGCCATTTTGATTGATGCTGATCTTTTTAATAGGCTGGATATGTTATTGTTGATAATTTGAGGAAGGAGAGGTAATTTTTTGGGTACTTGTTAAGAAGTAAGTTAAAATGGGGGAAACTATTTTTGTTATGTGAGGATGCCAGTAATTAATAGTGCTGATTTCCAGTTCATCTTAGCCATTGCCATTGCAGTCCAGGATGAAAAGATATGAGAACTGTTGTTTAGCTGTACCTGGAAGTCCATTGAATCTTCACTCCTGTAGTAATATATCAGTACCTAATAATGTATTTTCTTACCTATTAGAGTTCAGTTATTATTTTCATGTGTTGTGCAGATGTATACTAAATGAGTATTGCGCAAATACATATTGAAGTGGACAAGGAGAAGACTCTGCCCATTATCTGATATCTATGTTTACTTAACATCTGATTTTCAAAGATGAATATGAAGGCATTGCTGGGAAGAGTATCCGTTCCTCCATTGATGTTGATGACATTTTTAGGCACTTTGAACAACTGGAGAAGTCTACATAATATTAGCTACCCATAAATTGAGGCTGAGCAAAATAGGTAGAAGTTTTGTATAATTGTCAAGAACCTCATGAGATTCTCTTCTGGGCCAATGGAAGAATGATCGGAGGAGCAGGACAAAGCATTCCCAGGTCCCTAAGGCCTCGGAAGAATCACCAGCAAGGGAAAGGGGGCACAAGAGGACCAGGCGAGGGGGAAGGACAGGGCAGGCAATGGAGCAGAGGAGCAATGGAGCTCCGGTGCTAAGCACAATTACCTCCCCCAATTCCCGAGCACGAAAAATGGAGAGGAGGCAGGATCAGCACAGGGAAACTCAATGAGAAATAAGCATTGAATCCATGGAGGCTCACGTGCAGTTGCAGATGTCTGGATTTTGCTGTGCTTTGTCTTATGTGTCTCGCCCAGTTTGCCTGCCTCGCTGGACTTCTTGCCTTGGTTGCTGCCTTGCTAACTTTGCTTACTGGACTACTCACAGCCAGAGGCTGTCTGAGATGCATGTGAGAGCTTTGCTCCAGGACTTGCAGTAAATGTGGGGACGTTTGGGGGAAAGTTGGAGCAATAAAGGGGAGTTAGAACTATTCTCTGGCTGTGTTGTTTCTGTGCCTCGCCCTGGGTCATCAAAGGTGAATCCAGAATGTTTGGGGGCAATATGCTGAAAACTGCTTAGAGAGATCTGTAAAGCACTATGAAGTGATATATAAGTCTAAGTACTATTGTTATTGCTATCTTCTCATATTTACAGCAAAATTTGGGAAGGCAAATCTATAGCTCACTTGGATAAGTTTCTAACAACCTGTCTTTAAGGCTACCTATGTTCAAAAAGTAGTAAAAAGACCCACTAATATCCAACAACATTAATAGCACTCTTTTAAAGCTATCCAAACGGAGTGCCGCTATTGTATTCCAACTGCTGGCAATAAATTCTGCAGTTTAACTTTGTACTATATGGAACAGCATTTCCTTCTCTAGACCTTGAAAATCCTTGCATTTAATTTCAGTGGATGACCTTTAATATTTTAAGAGAGGAAGAAAAACAATTCTCTCATTCCTCATTGTCATGCATGATTTTATACAACAGTGTCATGTCTCTTACTCTGCTTCATTCCATATTAAATAGCTCCAATTGCTTTAGGAACTTGTATAGGCATTGCTCCTCCCTCTCAGTTATTTTGGTTATCTCTTTTACCATCTTTTCTTACTCTCTAATATCCTTTTCAAGATGCAGTGACCAGAACAATGCATGACATTCCTAGTGTGGTCTCATCATTGAGTCATCAAGTTGTTTTCTATTCTTAGCAATCAGATAGATTTTCTCAATGACCATCTGTCTCTAATCTGTTCTTTCAGGTCTCTCAGTGGTGCATTCATTGTCACTGCAACTGAGTCCATCTACCACGCTGCTGCTCATCCTCCTCCCTTCTAACTTTCAGAGCATTAGAAACTCATCATAGGTTTGTATAAACAATTAATCAGTGGAACAGCTTCCATTCAGATATTGTGGGTGCTCCAACACTGGAGGTTTTTAAGAAGTGATTGGACAACCATTTGTCTGAAATGGTAGGGTTTCCTGCTTGAATAAGGAGCTGGACTACAAGACCTTCAAGGTCTCTTCCAACTCTGTTATTCTGTTATGAAGGTGCAGTTCTCTAGCCAATTTCTTCTTTAATGGTCCAGGGAAGAAAGGCTTCTGAAAAGCCATAGAACCGGGGGTGAAAGGCTCCCAGTTCAGACCAGATCACCCGATCTGGTAGCAATGGTGGCGGGTGGTTTGGAGAACCGTTAACAAAAATCCCTGCGCCCCCCTGCCCATGCCCAGCTGAGCCACGTGATCATGAGAGGGTTTTTTTTTTACTTTTAAAAGCATTTTTTCTTCGGCTGAAGAGGTTGTAGAAAAAATGCTTTTAAAAGTAAAAAAAAAATGTTGGCCACGCTCACCCAGTCACATTAACCCCACCACCACCAAGCCACACCCACAGAACCAGTAGTAACAAATTTTACATTTCACCCCTGCATAGAACCCTACAAAATTTATTAGAAGTAATAGTAGGATAATTGTTATCATGCTATAAACTTTACCCTTGTAGTACAATTGGTCTTTTGGCCCTGGTTTCTTCTGTGTTTTCTATTTTTAGGTAAATGTGACATCCTATTTGTGAGGTAGATAATGCATTTTCCACTCTCTCTCCATCCCTCCATCCCTCCATCCACCCATCCACCCACCCACCCACCCATCCATCCAGCTATTATTGTTTATTTGTTTGTTTGTTTGTTTAAATTTTTATACTGCCCTTCTCCTGAAGGACTCAGGGCGGTGTACAGCCAAGATTAAAACAATTAAATATACAAAATTAAATAGCAATTAAAATACATATTCAATAAATGGCCGAATTAAAACCGTCAAATTGACCGATACTAAAATACCCCAATAAAATTATTAAAAATTTAAAAATTTAAAAATTTAAAAAAATCAAATTCTCTCTCTCTCTCTCTCTCTCCCTCCCTCCCTCCCTCCCTCTCCCTCCCTTCTTCTCTCCCTTTCTTTCTCATCTATTTATACAGATATTTAAAACCAAAGAAGGTGTTGATAGACACATCTGCCTAGCAGTTTCAGAAGTACAGTACTTTCTCCTGTTTTGAACATTGGAGTCTTTAAAGAATGTTGCACTAATTGATTTCATTTTTAATTATGTACTTCTAGACAATAAGAAATCCACTGCTCCATATGATATCTTCAGAGATAGGAAATCAACGTCCTAAATTCAGAGCATTCATGCACTCTGCAATAAGGTTATTTACTTGATTTTCACTTAGTCTGTAGTATAAATTCAGCCACTGAGGTGAATACAGACAACTATGGTTTAGTCAATTCATCTTGACTTGAAGCAGCCAATTTTAGCATGATGTATTACCCAACCAGAACTATTTCTCACAGTCAGTCAAAAGTAACCCTTCTTAGCTCTAATAAAATCAATAAATTTTATTTCCAGGTAAGTAGGAATAGGACTGTAGCATTGGCAATTTCTCTTAAAGGAATATGCACAGCACAGATTATAATACGTCATTTTAGATATGGTATTTCCTAGTCATTCAAAACACTTTAGAGAGATTATCTAACAATTAGTTCCCATGGAATTATAGCTCTCATGATTTTTCTAAACGAGTGAGAATAAAGCTGTCTCCAGCAATATTTTCAGAATTACATTCTGTATTTAGATACTAAGAAAAGTCTTTAGGAAGCCTTTCTTGTTGGATGGAACCGTCTCTTGCTGGATGGTACATAGAAAGATTTCTGCAAGGTGGATGTCTCCCTTCAACAGAATATGAATCTGTGTCTTCCAGGAAGCGCCTAAATGTGCCTCATAGGAATATGAAGTCATAAATCGCCTGGACACTGGAAAAAAGTGAGAATTTGCAAAGCAGCGCACTTTTATGTTGCAGAATCAGTTACAGTAATGAAAGGTTAGTGACAAAAAATACATTTTGGTAGCTGTTATAGCAGGTTTTCTTTTTTCCTTATGGGGTTGTAAATGCTAATAGTTTAATTGCCAAATATTTTATTGCTTCAATAGAAGTTATTCACATTGACTTTCACTCCTGTTGCTATTGAACATCAAATGAAAGGAGGTGTTTTTTTAACGCTCTTGCTTGATTAGTATGAACAACTAATGAGAGGGCAGGGACTTTAGGAATATATATAATCCTTGACTGATTGAAATATTCTTCTCTTACTTTTGGAGAGTGATATTTTTTTTAGGAATAGAGATTTGTAGTGGTTTGAGTTTGATGGAGAATGAATTTAGCTACTCTGGAAATTGCTTGAAAAACTGTGAAAGAACTGTAGCATAGGAACATGACCAGAGTCATATTGAATCTAGACTAAACATCTGGTCCAACATTTGATAAGCCCATGAATGAGATATAGCTCCAAGGTAACCTTTTTCTGCATGAGGTAACAAGAACTTTTGATAGTGGAAATGAATATAAAACTGATTACTTTATGTTTCACATTGTTTAATTATTCTTAAAGCTGTCAAAATGCTGTTCATCATTACTAGTTACCCATGCACTGATTTTTTTTTAAAAAAATGTATGTGGTTCTCCAATAAGCAGCATACTTAAATTTGCCTCTGAAATTTAACTATGTGATTTTAACTCATTTTTGGAATTCTGATTAATGGAAGCAATTTGCATCTGGGAGCTTCTACTTTCATCCTGTCATTTAATTCTACTGGACCTCAAAGTCAAAAAGGCTTTTTTGGCGGGAAAGGCTAATTTTGTAGAGACTGGGGGAAATTTTAAATAGTGGGGATAGAAGCAGTTTCTTCTGAAAAGAAAGAACTCCATCCCTTAAGGCAAAATAGAGGAGAAAACCTTCTAGTAACATCAGTGCATCCCATAATGATTTTCTGCAGTCTTTCCAAAGGTCTAGTGGTTGACCTTGTGCTAAACTGACTGATTCATGTTCACTTCTTTTCCCAACCTTAGCATTTATTTATTTATTATTACATTTATTGGCTGCTCATCTTACTACATGGTAACTCAGAGCATATTTTTTGAGAGGAGCCACAAACTACTGTATATTTTGGAGTATAAGATGCACCTTAGCTTTGGGAGAGGAAAATAAGAAAAAAAAAATCTGCCAGCATTCATCGGTATTCATCTGGCTAGCGTCCTTAGCAAAAAGCCTGGTCAGCTTCAGCACATTAGCTTGATTCAGCATGAGCAGCTGATTGGCAGGTGGATTGGCCTCCTGGAAAACCGCAATCAGCTGTTCTCAACAGTTTGCTGGTTGTGAGCACGCATGCGCCTCGCTGGGGCAGATACGTAGCTTCAAAAATGCAGCGGATCGTCGCAGGGCACTGCAGTTAGTACAGCAGCGGAAACGCGGAACCGATCCGACAAGGCAGCAGCTGTTTTGGGTTGCCATTTTGGCCTCTGCATCTTGCTTTTTCACCCTCCAAAAGGTCCGTTTGAGAGGCTTCCTTTGCAAAAAGAAGCTCCTTTGCAAACGAAGCTTTTGGAGGCTGCAGAGGCAGCCTCTCAAACTGAGCTTTTGGACGCTGATTGAGAGGCTTTGCAACCTCCAAAAGCTCCATTTGAGAGGACACACAGAGGCTGGTGGGTGCGGGCCGGCAGGTGGGTGGGGCTACGTTTAGTGTATAAGATGCACCTAATTTTTCACCCTCTTTTAGGGGGAAAAATGCATCTTATACTCCAGAAAATATGGTAAGTGGATGGTAAAAATATGGTAAGTGGATGGTAAGAGCTGCACACTTAGAAATCCAACAATCTTTTTCCTGGTCATTTATTGATGATAAAAAATCTGTCCACACATACACTGAACTACTTTTGCCCTTTTAACACCACTTGTGGGTTAAATTCATGACCAGCTTGGAATCCTTATGTTCCCACAAGAGACCTAAGTCCAGCCCCCCCTCGCCTGAATTCTACTGACCCTTATCTAGTTCCAATTTGGCTTGACTGTTAGTAGATCAGATTCTTGTGTATAGGTAGCATGTAATAAACTTATAGTGCTTTGAATTCTACTCCTGTTCCTGGTTCCTTGTGCCTGACACCATTTTTCTTTATGGAGGTTTTCAGATTCTATTTTTGTTTTAACTATCCTAAATAAGTGGATATAATCTGAAAATGTCCTATTTCTTAATTTCCGATATTTATTTATTATTTATAAAGATTTATTGGCTACCCATCTTACTATAAGTAACTCTGGGTAGCTTACAGACATAAACATATATCTGCATTAACAGGAATAAATTAAAACCAAAGATTAAAATCAAAGATATATGGGGAGAGTGAAGGTGGAATGGGGGAGGGGGAGGTGGAATCTGTTGTTACTCGATCAACCAGTTCCACTATGCTGTTCCTGCATTGGGCCCTGAAGCTAATTGGAAGAGCCAGATCTTTAGGCTTTTATGAAGGTCAGGAGGGTAGAGACCAACATCACATCAGGGGGCAAGATGATCCAGAGGCAGGAGCAACAGCAAAGAAGACCCTCCTCCTGGACCCTGCCTGTCAGAATAATTGGGCTGAGGGAACCTGCAGCATGCCTCCTCTGCTGGCATGAGTGGGACAGGGCAATCTCTGTGGGGTGAGAAGGTCCATCAGATAACCTGGACCCACGCCATAAAGGGCTTTAAAGGTGATCACTAACACTTTGAATTGCTCCTGGAAGCAGACCAGCAACCAATGCAGCTCATGGAGCAGTGGTGTTAACAGGGCCATTCTTGGTGCCCCTAAAACTATCCATGCCACTCTACTGTGCACTAGCTCTAGCCTCTGAATCAGGAGTGGGTTCTATTTACCTTTATTAAAGGTTCGCAACAGGAGTGTGCATTGTTTTGCACATGCGCAGAAGCTTCTGCGCGTGCGCAGATCACCTATGATGATGTCGTTGCTGGTGGGCAGAACCTCCCACTGATTTTACTACTGGTTCTATAGAATTGGACTGAACCGGGAGCAACCCATCACTGCTCTGAATGTTCTTCAAGGGTAGTCCCTTGAAGAAGGTAGTAGAGCGCATTACAATAGTCTTATGAAGTAGTTTAAAAACCAGTACTTGAATTCTTAGGAGACTCCATTATTGATGCCTGTCTTTGTGAGAAGCAATGGATTTATTCTTCCACTCTGCAAACAAACCATAATATGACTCATCTTATCCCATGATAAAAGTTTCTTCAGGAACATTTGGTGAGCACTGATTCTTTGCTGCCTATTTGAGTATGCGTGTCTGCTTCAACAGCATTGTCTAAGACTGTTAATAAACATATCATGAAAGTATCAAAAATACTTCCAGTGTTCTCTCTCCGTTGAAAGGAAAATAAACCTTATACATTTGTCTGCTGAGTTCACATCATCTGGGGAAATGGGTTACTTAACCACATGTTTAAATGTTATAACAGCAGGGAAAATGAGGACAAGCTCTTTTGTTTGCACAGGTCCTGTTTATGTTTCTTGCCTTCACTAATTTTCAAATCATAGAACTTTTCTCCTGACAGCTGCAAAGGTCTTATTGATGGAGCAAACTGATCCTGCATACTGTGTAAAGAGCAAGAGAACTGGAATTAAGGCCAGGCAATTTAAACAAGGGCATTACAAAGCTGCTATTGTAGTGAAAGAAGGATGAAGGGTAATTTCTTTCCTTTAATGCTTTCTTAATAGGTGGTTGGCAAGTATAATCATATACTTTTAATCTGGAGATAGGTATTTCTGCCCACATAACATCTGGATGACTTACTCAAAGTAACAACCGAGCTTCTCAAGGGATTTGTATAACATGGTAGGAGGGATAATTTAGTTCCAGAGAACTGGGTAAGTGTCAGAAAGAACACTCAACTGTGCAGCATCTATTTGTGTTTGTGTGCATTACTACTGTCCTTTTTGTGCAGAACAATAAATAATACCCAAAATCCACTACTGTGGAAAATCTCTGATCATTTATTTGCTTTCATCATGAATGTAAAACAGCCTACCTACTTTGTAGAATACTTGCTATAATTTATGGTAGCTTGGGGCCAAATATTTTTGAAAAGCTGAGGTTGAAAAGCTTCTTTGAGTTATCATGCCCTTAAGGAATTCTGCTCCTTTTGAATGCCTGATCTCCCACATTTTTTTAAGGGCCTTCCTGTATGATCAAGAGAATATTTGTTCAATGCATTTATGTTCAAATTTCTCCTTTAAAATATGTATTTATTTAAAACATTTATATAGCTTCCCATCTTATGCCAAATTCTAGGTGACTCATAATCACAAGATAAAACCATATCTATGTACAAAAAAATATTAAGAATATTAATTTTAAAAAATATATAGTTAAACTTTCCCTTGCAACCCACAAGAAGTTCATCTTACAAAGCTCAGATTGGATAGGCTCGGTATACTCCTAGTCCCCTTCCTTAAATGTTGACATCTTATAGGAGCTAGGAAATATGCCTTTTCCTTGGCAGCCCCTGCGCTCTGGAACTCCTTTCCCTCTGAAATTCAGCAGGCTTCTTTAAAACATCTTAAAAACATTAAGTCCTACTTTTTCCCCCAACCGCTGGAATAGGGGTGCGCCTTATGAGATGGAACTAGTCCAGTTCCTTGCTTCTAGGGATTCAAAATGCTATTGTTATTGTGAAACCAGGATGCTTTTGTTTCAGATAGTTCTGGGGAAATATCACATCTCCTTTTCTATTATGTTGCACTCGATTTTAAGCATATGTTCATGAAGGTTCAAAGCAGAGGTGGTATTCAGCACGTTCTGACCAGTTCTGGACAATCAGTAGTGGAAATTTTGAGTAGTTTGGAGAACCGGTAAATACCACCTCTAACTGGCCCCACCCCATCTATTCTCTGCCTCTCCAGTCCCAGGTGATTGGGAGGAAATGGGGATTTTACAGTAACCTTCCCTTGGAGTGGGGAGGGAATGGAGATTTTACAGTATCCTTCCTCTGTATCTTCCACACCCACCAAGCAACACCACGCCCACCAAACCATGCCCACAGAACCAGTAGTAAAAAAATTTGAATCCCACCACTGGCTCAAAGTATTTATTCCATGATGTCTATGTTTGTGTACGTGTGATTGCTTAAATTTGTGGTTTTACTAGTGATCAAGCATATATCTGAAGAACATACTTTGCATATGTTTACAAAACTCTGGGTAATCTTTGGAGACTGAGCATTTCCACTGTATCAAATCACAGTACTATACTGTTGATTTAATTCTTTAGAAATGTAATAGATTCCTTCTCACCAGAAACAAGTAGAGCTCTTATCCTCTTATTCTGTTATCTGGGCTGATGATGGCTGTAGCTGCTCATAAAGACTAGGTCATAGCCAGAGTATTCACTTTTTAAGAGGTTCTTGTATGTTGTGCTGGAACATTCAGTAATCTTCTTCCCAGAACCATACATATAATTTCTGTCAAATTTACCCTTATTTATTTCACAAATTCTGTCAAAGTTATCAAATTTATTCCACAAATTGCAAAACAGATCTTTTTTCGTTACCCTGATTCAAAACAAACAGTTATCTAACTAAACAAGCAATGCATAAAAAAAGAACCACATCCTTTTGTTTCACTCCATCTGGGCAGGAAGATATGATTTGCTTCAAATCCTTCTTTAGAAGTACGATATAGTAAATAAATGTAATCAAATGCAAGGGAAAGGAAAAAATATCTGTAAGAGGTGCAGGATGGGAAGAATGCGTGGGAAGAATAAAGCATATGGGTTATATTCATAAAACATGCTCATCTGCATTTAACATAATCATGCGATTCATTCAATCCAATTTTCTGAGTTTGCAAAATATATTAAACCATAAAACTGGGTTTGCACAAGAGCTAAAAATATGGCTAACTAATTTGTGATGCAACAACTTGCTTTCTTATCCCTAGGCACACCAGCTGTCCAATAAACTTTAACTCTACCAAAGCCTAGGGTAAAAATTACCTCTTGGTTCTGTGTGACAATAATACTACAACTGCTAGAAAAAAGCAGAGCTCAATTTTTTTTTGCTCATCTACATGGCAGTTGGCAATTGGTTCTGGGCATTCCAGTCCATTCAATTGAATACAAGCAGTATATGAGGATATACATTCTGTAATTAAGTTCATTTTTAGATCTGCTGTGGACTAGCTAGTTGCATGGCTAGCAAAATGTCAGCACGTATTCATTTCTCCAGTAAGTAGCAGCTGTGAAAGCTTATATTCTGTTATTAAATTCATGGCGATATTAGACTCTTTCATAATTTACCTTCACCTCTATTTGCCTTTGTTCATATAATAAATTCCTACATCAGCAATGTACAAAAAGTCCCCTCTCATTTATTGCCCTATGCTAGGACTCCAAGCTGACCTGTTAGGACAAGTTATGAAAAATATTGTTATGACTATTTGCTGCCTCTAATATTGTTTATATTTTTGTAGCTCAGGCCTTGTAGGGGATCTTAAAGTAATGATCCAAAAGCTGCATGTGGCATTCCAGCCTTTTTTTTTTTTTTTGTAGCCTGCGATTTGCTTAGGAAAAAAAAAAGAAACCCAGCACAACTGTCAGCCGGTCAAGGCTATCACCAAAGGTGGGAGCACTGCTCCCTAATTGGCCTAGTAGACAATTGTAGAGAGTAAGGAAGATGAGTATTGAACAACTATTACCTATGCAACAGGAACTGAAACTTTTTTTAAAAAAAAAAAAGCCTAGAGCAGTGAGATAACATTCAGAAGCATCTCACACAGATTCCTCCCTAATTTAGTGGTCCATAAGAAAGGGGTGTTGGTACAGAACATCCTTGCAAAATTCTCTTATTATATTCAGTCTCGTTACAAGTGATTTTAGCCTTTCTGTTCGGTTGATTTTCTGGTCTGGTTTATCCAGTGAGGCTGATAGCCATGCTAGATGAATGGGCTCATGGAGACAGGGAGGGATGGGTGGCGGGGAGGAAGGTGCTAGCTTACTGGCGGCTCCAAATAATGAAAGTTTTTCATTCATGCACAGAACGAGATGGTAAGTGGACAGTTTGCCAATCTTGGCCAGGCATGTCTAGCTCTCTCTTGGGCTAAGTAGAAATTCTTAGTCCTGCAATGAAATGTCATCATTGCCAGGGATTGGTCAGGACTTGCACTTTCCTACTCACCTATCCCCCTTACCACCACCAACCCAACATCTTGCTACTAGTAATAAAAGCAATACCTACTGTCATTATGTAGCACCTTACATGGCCAAAACGAATTGGTGGAAAAGAGAAACTGTTTCACAGTTAAGATATTTTGCATAACAAATTTATGCTTAATAGCATAACTGGATACTCTTCATTTCCTTTATTTTTGAATCACTAGAGGCTTATATTAATGTATGAAAACGTTTCTGTGATGCAACAGCCAGAGTAATGAACTAGTCCGTATGCAGTGCACATGGCAATTTGAGCCTGAGACCCCTGCTTGAAAGGGAAGGTCAGGAAGTGTTGATGGGAAAGGAAAATCATCTGTGTAATTTTCAAAGCAGAAAAACTGACATTTGCCAGATCAGGCATTGTTGCCTCATAATTTTCCAGAATTACAGAATTTAAAATTTAATTAACCCCTGCCTTTAGGCAGAGACTTTTAAAGCCTATCCATCTAGAAACCTATTATTAAAGAATATACAAAATCCTAGTCTGCCCAGGCAGTTTGTTTCAATGAGAAATTCCTCTTATCAGAAACTCAGTGACTACAAAAAGCTTACCTGCAAGTTAAGCTAGATAGTTAGGTTCAGCTATCCTAGCTCTCCACTTCCTCCAGTTAGAATTAATGGGTATTTTACTGATCAAAACTTAAAATTTCTAACTCACAGTTTTGAAGGTTGAACTGAATTGGCATATGTCACAAATCTAGACATAAGTATGGATTTACTTTATTGCTTCCAATAAAAAAAAAATCAAGCATGGAAAAGCTTTCAGCAGTTAGGTTGGAATTTGAAACTTTCTAAACACTGTTTTGAATCCTACATTTGAAATTTGGTGTTGGATAAAACTCCTGAAAATGATATGGACAGCCCAAAAAGCAGTGGGCCATTGTCCTAAAGGTGCTTTTTCAAAAGGCAAGTGTATTTTCTTTGTTTTTCCATGAAGATGTTTTGTTTCTCATTCAAGAAACTTCTTGAATGAGAAGCAAAACATCTTCAAGGAAAAACAAAGGAAGTCTAGATGCCTTTTGAAAAAGCACCTTTGGGACAACCATGAGAATCTCCATAGACAGTGGACAAATCAATCAATCAGAGGAATAATCTACCATCGATAATGCTCATGATATAATAGCTGTACAATATGTAAGTGTCTTTTTCCTCATGATTTCTCTGACAAGTAAAACCATTTTTGCTTTTGAAAATAACATTTTCACATTGCTTTCTTCAGTTGTTTTTGCAGCCCATTAAAGAGACTGCTTGCCGTACTCTCATTGCTCTGATAATCATTCCTTTTCCATTTCCATCCCCCTTTCCATCCCTTTTCCTGCATGGCAGGTATCTACAGTCAATTTCTTGTCTTGAAATATGATCTATGAAACAGAAGTTTACATCTGGTTCAGCAAACTTCCAAGATCCTGATGTTTATATAGCCTTTATTTAGAATTTAGCGTTATTGTACCCATCCCACTTTCCAGTTTAAATATATGTTGCAGTTGCACTATTCAAAAAACCTTTGAATGACAATTTGTTGCTAATTGCACAACTACTGGGAAAGACTTTTTAATACATTTATCTACCAAGGAATAACTGGCAAACTGCAAGATAAATATATACAAATATAATTATTTATAAAAATAAATGAATTATAGATAGGAGGAACAATGGTAGCAAGTTCTTTCTCCTTCCTTCCTTCCTTCCTTCCTTCCTTCCTTCCTTCCTTCCTTCCTTCCTTCCTTCCTTCCTTCCTTCCTTCCCTCCTTCCCTCCTTCCCTCCGTCCTTCCTTCTTTCCTTCCTTTTTGTTAATTCACTAACTAACACACTGAGAACTGATACTGTGAATGGATTAAACGATCACTCAGTTACTGGCCAGCTTGGAGGCAACTAAGGAAACCACTAATTGGTTAATATTCACCACAAGTTCTAGACTTGGAAACTATAAACATGTCTAAGACATCGTGCTGTGAATGTCAGCATTAATATGAAAAAAAGGGAAATATAAAGGAAACATTCCAATTTGATTTAAATACATGTTGTAAAGATTTTGGAAACAGAAATGCTGGTGGTTTGGAGGCCTTCTCCTGGTAGTCTCTTTTCTCTCTAGCTGAACAGTTCTTAGCTCTTTTGCCTAAATCATCTTCCCATAATCCAACTCTAGGAAAAAAGAGAAAGAACACTGTTTTTTAAAATTGTCCTAATCAACAGTCAGATGCAAATTTAATAAATCCGAAATGATCCGAAACCTCTAGGTACTATGCCTGGAAATTAAGAATTAATTAATTCCCTTTTATTCTACACATAGCATGTCCTGTTATAGAACATGGTATGTAGATTGGAGATTCTCCTTCATTCTGATGTATCGTTAGAGACATGGGGTCTCAATGGCAAGGAAAGTCTATGCTATGTCAGGCTGAGAAAGCTTCCATGATCCATGTGGTTACACTTCATGTGATTATAGTATACCTGAAAATATTCTGGAACTAAAACCAGAATGAGACAACTTGCTGCAGCCAACTTGCTGCGGTCAACTCACCACAGCCAACTCGTGATGGTCCACTCACTACAGCAACTTGCCTTGGCCAACCTGCTGTGGGACAGCTTGTCATGGCCAACTCACCACAGGACAACTCATTGTGAAGCAATTTAACAATTCAATTTAATTATTTAAAATAAATAAAAAATATTTTAATTTTAATTTTTGACATTCACATTTCATTCTATCCCTCCTTTTGCATCATTTCTTTAAAATTAGTGTACCATTTCTTTGATATTAGTGTAACTCTTGTCCCCAGCGAATTGTCCCATAGTTTGTTGGTCATGGCGAGTTGTCCTATGGTGACTTGGCCATGGTGAGTTGTCCCATGGTGAGTTGGCCATAGTAAGTTGGCTGTGACAAGTTGGTTGTGGTGAGTTGGTCATGGTGAGTTGGCTGTGGCGAGTTGGCCATGGCAAATTATCATAAACCCAAGTAAAACATACAGAAAATGGCTGTGTAAATGCTATATAAAATTTATCAATTTAAGATGTTGATATTAGTCTACAAATGATAGACTAATATCAACCATAACACCTTAGGACTCAGTTATTTAAATTAGCATCCCCCTTAAAGCTACCTAACATTTTCATTAAGCTCAGGCTCACAATGTAGTGGCTAGAATAGGGCCTTTTCAGTGAAAGCATTCCTGTCAGCCTCCACTCCAATCTTCACTTCTATTTCTGCAGTTTATATTTAGTAGTTAGGTTGCAATGTTATTATGTTTAGTGTAGAATAACTCAAGGACTTAAGGTGTATTACTATCCTATACAGGAAAGGAGAAGAGGGCCCTTTAAGAGTGTCGTCTGACATAAAAAGGGGGAGGGGGAGGAAAGGTTTGAAATCAGCATGAAGACTAGATGCACGGGCTTTTCAACGAAACCTGCATTCCTGACATGGCAAGCAGCTGGAGACCTTCGGAAGAATTTTACCACGGGGCCGAGAGGGAGCTGGCATTGGCCCAGCCTTGCCTGACCTCTTGTGGGAAGGAGGGGATATGGGATGTTGGCCATATTTTGTCTCAGATTCAACTATCAACGGCTATATTCCAGTTGTATTTAGTAAAAGTACTTTTCTTCATTTTCAAATGAAGTTAAGGTGTTTTTCTTTCTTAAATATAATCAGAGACAGTCCGACAATTCCAGTTATGGACTTTTCACAAATTCTTTTAGGGTTATCTTAATGTACAAATTTCTAAAAATCCAAAATGAACACAAATGAACAATGAAAACAATACAGTGAAACTTTATTTTTAATAATGACATAAAAATAAAAAGCTGAGGTTCTTTATACCTGTTGTAGATTCTGATTATACTTCCCCAAGGGAGGCACATCTCACAGCTCAAGAAACCCTATTTTAAACCAAGATCCAATAATAAAAGTCAAGGAGCAAAATGAAAAAAATGGAGCTAAAATTAAATATAAAGACTACCAAATTTGTGACAGCAGGTAGAAAAACAAGCTTTACAGTTGGCAATGAATATATCAAAGTGGTGGATAGCTTCTGCCTTTTAGGATGAACTATCGGCAGTGATTCAAATCCCTAATGCTGCTGTATAACGGGGTGAGC